>NC_092002.1:6127700-6216440 GCF_044704955.1 Pristiophorus japonicus
ACCCCCCCGGGATCTCTGCGCTCCACTAATTCGACCCTCTTGTGCATCCCCCGATTTCCATCACCCCACCATTGGTGGCCGAGCCTTCAATTGCGGGCCCCAAGCCATGGAATTCCCTCCCTAAACCTCTCCGCCTCTCTCCTCCCTGAAGATGCTCCTTAAAACCAACCTCCTCCTATCCCAATATCCCTTATGTGGCCCAATGTCGGATTTTGTCTGATTAACGCACCTCGGAACGTATTAAAGAAAGAAAAAAAGAAGGAAGACTTGCATTTATATAGCGCCTTTTATGACCACCAGATGCCTCAAAGCACTTTACAGCCAATGAAGCACTTTTGGTGTGCAGTCACTGTTGTAATGTGGGAAACACGGCAGATCAATTTGCGCACAGCAAGCTCCCACAAACAGCAATGTGATAATGACCAGATAATCTGTTTTTGTTATGTTGATTGAGGGATAAATATTGGCCCCAGGACGCCGGGGAGAACTCCCCCTGCTCTTCTTCGAAATGGTGTCATGGCAGCTTTTACGTCCACCTGAGAGCGCAGGCGGGGCCTCGGTTTAAGGTCTCACCCAAAAGACGGCCCCTCTGACAGCGCGGCACTCCCTCAGCACCGCCCCTCCGACAGCTCGGCGCTCCCTCAGCGCTGCCCCTCCGACAGTGCGGCGCTCCCTCAGCGCTGCCCCTCCGACAGTGCGGCGCTCCCTCGGCACTGCCCCTCCGACAGTGCGGCGCTCCCTCAGCTCTGCCCTCCGACAGTACGGCGCTCCCTCAGCACTGCCCCTCCGACAGTGCGGCGCTCCCTCAGCACTGCCCCTCCGACAGTGCGACGCTCCCTCAGCACTGCCCCTCCGACAGTGCGGCGCTCCCTCAGCACTGCCCCTCCGACAGTGCGGCGCTCCCTCGGCACTGCCCCTCCGACAGTGCGGCACTCCCCTCAGCACTGCCCCTCCCACAGTGCGGCGCTCCCTCAGCACCGCCTCTCCGACAGTGCGGCGCTCCCTCGGCACTGCCCCTCCGACAGTGCGGCGCTCCCTCAGCACTGCCCCTCCCACAGTGCGGCGCTCCCTCAGCACTGCCCCTCCCACAGTGCGGCGCTCCCTCAGCACCGCCTCTCCGACAGTGCGGCGCTCCCTCGGCACTGCCCCTCCGACAGTGCGGCGCTCCCTCAGCACTGCCCCTCCGACAGTGCGGCGCTCCCTCAGCACTGCCCCTCCGACAGTGCGGCGCTCCCTCAGCACTGCCCCTCCGACAGTGCGGCGCTCCCTCAGCACTGCCCCTCCGACAGTGCGGCGCTCCCTCAGCACTGCCCCTCCGACAGTGCGGCGCTCCCTCAGCACTGCCCCTCCGACAGTGCGGCGCTCCCTCAGCACTGCCCCTCCGACAGTGCGGCGCTCCCTCAGCACTGCCCCTCCGACAGTGCGGCACTCCCTCAGCACTGCCCCTCCCACAGTGCGGCGCTCCCTCAGCACCGCCTCTCCGACAGTGCGGCGCTCCCTCGGCACTGCCCCTCCGACAGTGCGGCGCTCCCTCAGCACCGCCTCTCCGACAGTGCGGCGCTCCCTCGGCACTGCCCCTCCGACAGTGCGGCGCTCCCTCAGCACTGCCCCTCCCACAGTGCGGCGCTCCCTCAGCACTGCCCCTCCGACAGTGCGGCGCTCCCTCAGCACTGCACTGGGAGTGTCGGCCTGGATTTATGGGCTCAAGTCTCTGGAGTGGGACTTGAACCCACAACCTTCTGACTCAGAGGCGAGAGAGAGTGCCGCCCACTGAGTCACGGCTGAGACTTTTAGTACGCTATGAATGCAGCTTTGTCGTCAGGGCAGACGTGCAACATGTTCGTTGGGTGAGCATTCTTGTTTTGAGAGAGCCCCTGCCTTGAATGTGCTGTAGCAGTGTTGGATTCAGGAACGTAACCAGCTGCCACCCGTAGTGCCCCCCCCTCCCCACCTTGCGCAGCTATCAGTGGGGGTATCCATCCAAGTCATGCAAGCTGGTTCCCCGCCCCACCCACCCACCCCCCTCACTCACTGACTGACTCACTCACCCACCACGGGCAACCTGGTGCTGGCCACATAGCACCGCTTGGAAAATTCCTCCCCCACACCTCCCAGTGAATCACAGAATCAGAGAAATTTACAGCACCATTTCGGCCCATCGTGTCCGGGCCGGCCGACAAAGAGCTACCCAGCCTAATCCCACTTTCCAGCTCTCGGTCCGTAGCCCTGTAGCTTACGGCACTTCAGGTGCACATCCAAGTACTTTTTAAATGTGGCGAGGGTTTCTGCCTCTACCACCCTTTCAGGCAGAGAGTTCCGCCCCAGACCCCCACCACCCTCTGGGTGAAGAAATTTCCCCTCAGATCCCCTCTTAAACCCCCCCCCCCTCCCCCCAATTACTTTAAATCTATGCCCCCCTGGTTGTTGACCCCTCTGCCAAGGGAAACAGGTCCTTCCTATGCACTCTATCCAGGCCCCTCATAACTTTAAACACCTCAATAAAGGTCTCCCCTCAGCCCCCTCTGTTGCAAGGAAAACAGACCCAGCCTATCCAATCTTTCCTTGCAGCTAAAAGAAAAATTCTCCAGTCCGGGCAACATCCTGGTAAATCTCCTCTGTACCCTAACCACCTTCGCAGGAACCCAGGCTCTCAAAACAGTAAGCAAATCTATTTTTGTCCTGTGTATTTTTTTTTCCCGAGCCGAGCCAGCAAGGACATGTGCACACATGGCTTGGTGGAGCTTTCGAAATCGCGAGAGCAGGGAGTAGGAGGGGATTTCCCTCTTGGTGTACTCTAGCGATGCCACTTCCGATACTCGAGTGGGAGAGGGGGGGGTTTGCTAATTCTCTGATTCATTTGGGGCCACCGATATCTAAACAGTCAGGGCAGACGTGTAACATGTTCGTTGGGTGAGCATTCTTGTTTTGAGAGAGCCCCTGCCTTGAATGTTGACTGTACAGTCTCCTGATGTACCGTTGATTCGCGTTTTGACTTTACCCTTTCCTCTCCCCCTTGCGACAGACACCAGGGGGGGGGGGTTGGGCACCCACCTATCCACTTCTCTTGCGAGAGATTGGGGGGGGGGGGTGGCTCCAGCGGGCTATTCGGCTACATGGGGCATCGTAGGCAAACGCACAACCGTGGTCCCGTGGGGCTGTGGGAACTTTCACGTCCACTCGAGCGGGCAGACTCTTCAGACACCCTCCCTGCCTCACCTCACCTATACACTTCCCCTGCGAGAGACAGGGGAGCATCAGCAGGCTATTCAGCCACACGGGCATCACAGGCAAACCCCCAACCACGCTCCCCGTGGGGCCGTGGGATCCTTCCACCCGAGCGGGAGACAGGGCCCTTGGTTTAGCGTCTCATCCGAAAGACCGCCCCTCCGACAGTGCGGCGCTCCCTCAGCGCCGCCCCTCCGACAGTGCGGCGCTCCCTCAGCGCTGCCCCTCCGACACTGCGGCGCTCCCTCAGCGCTGCCCCTCCGACACTGAGGCGCTCCCTCAGCGCTGCCCCTCCGACACTGCGGCGCTCCCTCAGCGCTGCCCCTCCGACACTGCGGCGCTCCCTCAGCGCTGCCCCTCCGACACTGCGGCACTCCCTCAGCGCTGCCCCTCCAACACTGCGGCGCTCCCTCAGCGCTGCCCCTCCGACAGTGCGGCGCTCCCTCAGCGCTGCACTAGGAGCGTCAGCATGGATTTTTGTGCTCAAGTCTCTGGAGTGGGACTTGAACCCATGACCTTGAGACAGAGGTGCGAGAGTGTGCTGCCCACTGAGCCACAGCCGACACTAATGTGCATTTATACGGTGGCTTTAATGTCCCAAGATGCTTCACTGCAGCGATTATCAGACAAATTTTGACCCCGAGCCACACAAGGAGATATTAGGACAGGTGACCAAACGCTTGGATAGCGAGGAGCCACTTAAATGAGGGAGAGAGAGGTGGAGAGGTTTAGGGAGGGAATTCGAGCTTGGGGCCCAGACAGCTGAAGGCACGGCCACCGATGGAAATTGGGGGGATGCGCAAGAGGCCAGAATTGGAGGGGCGCAGAGATGTCGCGGGGAGTGAGAGAGGGGGGGGAGTGAGAGAGGGGGGGGGGTGTGGGGGTGCCACTGACCAAGGACTGAAATGCAGAGTTTGTCTATAAGGCTCAGTACCACACTGATTGGCAGATTGAGAGAGAGAGAGATTGAGAGAGATTGAGAGAGAGAGAGAGAGAGAGAGAGATTGAGAGAGAGAGAGAGAGAGAGAGAGAGAGAGAGATTGAGAGAGATAGAGATTGAGAGAGAGAGAGATTGAGAGAGATTGAGAGAGAGAGAGAGAGAGAGAGAGAGAGATTGAGAGAGAGAGAGAGAGAGAGAGATTGAGAGAGAGAGAGAGAGAGAGAGAGAGAGAGAGAGAGATTGAGAGAGATAGAGATTGAGAGAGATAGAGATTGAGAGAGATAGAGATTGAGAGAGATAGAGATTGAGAGAGATAGAGATTGAGAGAGATTGAGAGAGAGAGATTGAGAGAGAGAGATTGAGAGAGAGAGAGAGAGAGAGAGAGAGAGAGAGATTGAGAGAGAGAGAGAGAGAGAGAGATTGAGAGAGAGAGAGAGAGAGATTGAGAGAGAGAGAGAGAGAGAGAGAGAGAGAGAGAGAGAGAGATTGAGAGAGAGAGAGAGAGAGATTGAGAGAGAGAGATTGAGAGAGAGAGAGAGAGAGATTGAGAGAGAGAGAGAGAGAGAGAGAGAGAGAGAGAGAGAGAGAGAGAGAGAGAGAGAGAGAGAGAGAGAGAGAGAGAGAGAGAGAGAGATTGAGAGAGAGATTGAGAGAGAGAGAGATTGAGAGAGAGAGAGAGATTGAGAGAGAGCGCGCGAGATTGAGAGAGAGAGGGAGCGATGGCAGGCGAGAGGGAGCGATGGCAGGAGAGCGGGAATCCTCGCTAGACACTCACGCTCTCAGTGACCCCAGTGGTAAAAGGGGCTGCGTTTGCGAGAGTCATTGCCCTCGTGTCGGTAAGGGGGGGGGGATTTATCTTGATGGGCGAGGCCCAACAGCAGCAGCTTTGCAGTTTGCTGCAGAGAAGTTTCCTGTTTGTGCTGGTTTTCTGTACCATCGGCCTGGTCCTGGGGTTTGGCGTCAAGCCACAGCCTATGGGAGAGCCCGTGTGGTGTCGGAGCCGTTAAATTTAACTCTCTATCTTTGTCACGTAGCAACAGTGGCCGTTAGAAACCGATAACAAGTTCAACCACCTGGCTGCAAATCGCAAGGGACATTTGCATGCCTGCCAAGTGTAAGCGTGCCTTCAACTGTATTCGGGGAGCCGGGTCAAGGTTGGAAAAACCCAGGAAATCTGCTTACTGAGCACTGTCTGTTTGGTACACACCATTCTCCAGCCAAAATACAGAATACTCAATCGTCACCCTGTCCACCACCTTAAACATTCACTTCCCCCTTCCCCAACTACCACCGGCACACCGTGGCTGCAGTGTGTACCGCTGTTCCCCGCCCGCAAAAACGTAAGAATTAGGAGCAGGAGTCGGCCATTCGGCCCCTCGAGCCTGCTTCGCCATTCAATGAGATCGCGGCTGATCTGATCCTGGACTCTGTTCCACTTCCCTGCCCGCTCCCCATAACCCTCGACTCCCTTATCGTTCCAAAATCTGTCTATCTACGCCTTAAATATATTCAATGGCCCAGCCTCCACAGCTCTCTGGGGCAGAGAATGCCACAGATTCACAACCCTCAGAGAAGAAATTCCTCCTCATCTCAGTTTTAAATGGGCGGCCCCTTATTCTGAAACTATGCCCCCTAGTTCTAGATTCCCCCACGAGGGGAAACATCCTCTCTGCATCTAAGCTTGGAGCACTGCGTACAGATCTGGTCACCATATTGTAAAAAGGATATCGAGGCACTGGAGAGGGTGCAGAGCAGATTTACAAGGATGGTACCAGAAGTGTGAGGGTATACCCATCAGGAAAGTATCAACAGGCTGGGTCTCTTGAAGAGAGAAGGCTGAGGGGTGACCTAGTCGAGGTCTTGGAAATGATGAAACGTTTTGATCGAGTGGATACAGAGAGAATGTTTCCACTTGTGGGGAAGAGCATAACTAGAGGCCATCAATACAAGTCCTCGTCCAGGCTAACACACCCCCCCGTATCAAAGCACTGACCACACTCGATCAACTCCGCTGGGCAGGCCACATAGTACGCATGCCAGACACGAGACTCCCTAAGCAAATGCTTTATGCGGAGCTCCTTCACGGTAAACGAGCCAAAGGCGGGCAGCGGAAACGTTGCAAGGACACCCTCAAAGCCTCCCTGGTAAAGTGCGGCATCACCACCAACACCTGGGAGACCCTGGCGGCAGACTGCCCGAGGTGGAGAAAGTGCATCCGGGAGGGCGCTGAGCACCTCGAGTCTCAACGCAAGGAGCACGCGGCAAACCAGCCCCACCCACCCCTTCCCCCGACAAATGCCTGTCCCACCTGTGACAGAGTCTGTGGCTCTTTGGTTCAGTCACCAAAGAACTCACTTTGGGAGTGGAAGCAAGTCTTCCTCGATTCCGAGGGACTGCCTATGATAATGAGTCACCAAGAAGCCCATTCTGGAATTCAGAAGAAACTTCGGGTACTGTGAGTATGGGGGCATAGTGGGACATTACTGGACCAGTGATCCCGAGGCCTGGACTAATGATCCGGAGACCCGAGTTCAAATCCCACCTCGGGCAGCTGGGGAATTTAAATTCAGTTAATTAAATAAATCTGGAATTAAAAAGCCAGTGTCTGTAATGGTGACCATGAAACTACCGGCTTGTCGTAAAAACCCATCGGGTTCACTAATGACCCTTTAGGGAAGGAAATCTGCCGCCCTTACCCGGTCTGGCCGATATGTGACTCCAGACCCACAGCGACGTGGTTGATCATTAACTGCCCCCTGAAATGCCCCTAGCGAGACACTCCGTCGTACCAAACCGCCAGGACAAAGTCAACGCTGTGGGAGCACCTTCACCCCTCGGGACTGCAGCGGTTCAAGAAGGCGGCTCACCAGCACCTTCCCGAGCGGCAATAAAGGAGGAGCGCAGAGTGGTTGGGGAGAGGGCCAAAGAAATTCACCGAAGATTTATGCCCTTGATCACTATCCAGTGTATGGGTTGCCAACCCTCCAGGATTGACCTGGAGTTTCCCAGCAATTCAAGATTAATTACTGCTACAAGCAAGCCCTGGGTGGAAAAAGAGTCGTATAGGTTTGCTTTGCCACTATTTTCTTTGAACGCTATTGTTTATTCGTGATAAAAATATTGGGGAGAAAGGGCCGTTTGACCAAGTGGTTGGCGGCGGAAGGTCATGTGATGACTCCTCCAGGAATACAACCAACCAGAGTTGGCAACCCGAATCCAGCAAGCACGAGGACAGGAGAGAATGTTGCGATGACCTCCATGGTCAAATATCCAGCCCACATTAATAGTCTTGGCTCATCCAAGGATGGCCATTATTGGGTGCAATAACAAGAGGGTGCCCAGTGACCATGCAATAATAGCCCAGAATGAGTCAGCATCTGTCAGACGAATCATAGAATGATACTGCACACAAGGAGGCCATTCGGCCCATCATGCCTGTGCCAGCTCTTTGAAAGAGCGATCCAGTTAGTCTCATTCCCCCCCAGCTCTTTCCCCGTAGCCCGGTTATTTTTAACCCCCTTCATGTACTTATCCAAATCCCCCTTTGAAAGCCACAATTGAATCCACTCCCACCGTCAGGAAGGCCAATTGGCAGGAAAAAAAAAAAAATCAAAGAGCAAGTTATTATTTAAATGGGGAAAGATTGCAAAGTGCCGCAGTACAGCGGGACCTGGGGGTACTTGTGCATGAAACACAAAAGGATAGTATGCAGGTACAGCAAGTGATCAGGAAGGCCAATGGAATCTTGGCCTTTATTGCAAAGGGGATGGAGTATAAAAGCAGGGAAGCCTTGCCACAGTTATACAGGGTATTGGTGAGGCCACACCTGGAATACAGCGTGCAGTTTTGGTTTCCATATTTACGAAAGGATATACTTGCTTTGGAGGCAGTTCAGAGAAGGTCCACTCGGTTGATTCCGGGGATGAGGGGGTTGACTTATGAGGAAAGGTTGAGTAGGTTGGGCCTCTACTCATTGGAATTCAGAAGAATGAGAGGTGATCTTATCGAAACGTCTAAGATTATGAGGGGGGCTTAACAGGGTGATGCAGAGAGGATGTTTCCACTGATGGGGGAGAATAGAATTAGGGGGCATAATCTTAGAATAAGGGGCCATCCATTTAAAACTGAGATGAGGAGGAATTTCTTCTCTGAGGGTTGTAAATCTGTGGAATTCGCTGCCTCAGAGAGCTGTGGAAGCCGGGACATTGAATAAATTTAAGAGAGAAATACAGTTTCTTAAACGATAAGGGAATAAGGGGGCGGGCAGGGAAGTGGACCCGAGTCCATGATCAGATCAGCCACGACCGTATTAAATGGCGGAGCAGGCTTGAGGGGCCGTATGGCCGACTCCTGCTCCTATTTCTTATGTTCTTATGTCCTTTCAGGCAGTGTGTTCCAGATCACAACAACTCGCTGCGTAAACTGTTTTTCCCTAGCTCTCCCTCTGGTTCTTTTGCCAATCACCTTAAATCCATGTCCTCTGGTTACCAACCGCTCTGCCAGTTGAAACAAACAGTTTCTCCTGATTTACTCTATCAAAACCCATTATGATTTTGAACACCTCAATCAAATCTCCTCTTAACCTTCTCTGCTGCAAGGAGAACAACCCCGGCTTCTCCAGTCTATCCACGTCACTGAAGTCCCTCATCCCTGGAACCATTCTCATAAATCTTCCTCTGCACCCTCGACAAGGCCTTCACATCCTTCCTAAAGTACGGATTGGACACAATGCTCCAGCTGTGGCCCAGTGCAGCGCTGAGGGAGCGCCGCGCTGTCGGAGGGGCAGCGCTGAGGGAGCGCCGCGCTGTCGGAGGGGCAGCGCTGAGGGAGCGCCGCGCTGTCGGAGGGGCAGCGCTGAGGGAGCGCCGCGCTGTCGGAGGGGCAGCGCTGAGGGAGCGCCGCGCTGTCGGAGGGGCAGCGCTGAGGGAGCGCCGCGCTGTCGGAGGGGCAGCGCTGAGGGAGCGCCGCGCTGTCGGAGGGGCAGCGCTGAGGGAGCGCCGCGCTGTCGGAGGGGCAGCGCTGAGGTAGCGCCGCGCTGTCGGAGGGGCAGCGCTGAGGGAAGCGCCGCGCTGTCGGAGGGGCAGCGCTGAGGGAGCGCCGCGCTGTCGGAGGGGCAGCGCTGAGGGAAGCGCCGCGCTGTCGGAGGGGCCGTCTTTCGGATGAGACGTTAAACCGAGGCCCCGTCTACTTTCAGGTGGACGTAAAAGATCCTGCGGCCACTATTTCAAAGAAGGGGGAATTATCCCCGGCGTCCTGGGGTCAATGTTCATCCCTCAATCAACATAACAAAAACAGATTATCTGGTCATTATGATATTGCTGTCAGTGGGAGCTTGCTGTGCACAAATTGTTGCAAGGTGGTAAGCCAGTGACTACTCTCCAAAAAGCACTTCATTGGCTGTAAAGCGCTCTGGGATGTCTTGTGGTCTTGAAAGGCGCTATAGAAATGCTAGTCTTTCTTTTATATCAGATGCTTTTTTTAAACGTGCTTCTCAACTCGAAGATTTGTGCAGATACACCCACAGGTCTCGGTGTTCCTGCTCCCCATTTTATTGTGGGGGGAGGGAAATAGATTCACCAAAAATAGTTAGTTGTTTTCGAAGTAAGTAAGCACCAGCTTACCATTGAAGGGGTCGATCCCGAGTTTCAGTCGTTGCTCAACAGCCTTCCCAACTTCCTTTTTCTTCATGCACTGAATACCGAGATTAGCAAAACTGAAAGCAAGAGAGAAATGTATTTGCTTTGTGGGTCCTTTGCTGAAGAATTCATAGCAACACATTGCTATTAAGAACCGGTGGTTTATTACACGACACATTACCAGTTCATCCACCAGGCTCACAACCACCTGCCCCATCGTGGATCCCCCGAACCCAACTGGCCGGGGTTTTATTGAGTCTTGTGAACTTCATGTGACTGACTAGGCCACTCCCAACTCAACAGCTCCACAACTATTTTCAATTATATTAACCGCCAGGTGCCCCACCCCCTTGTTAAAGGGATACAACAGTTAAAAAAAATTAAATCAAATCAAATTAAAATTCGGTGGTGAAATACTCTGTCGCCCCGGTTGTGCAAGGCCGCGAGCGTACCGGTGGACACCGCGTGCTCCATCTCCAGGGACACCCCGGCTCGGATGTAGCCGCGGACGAGAGGCAGGCAGTCGGGCTGAACGACCCCCTCGGCCGCCCGCTGCCTGGACCGGCTGATGGCCCCCTTGGCCAGGCCCAGGAGCAGTCCCACGAGGAGGCCCTCCCACCTGCCCGCTCCCCTCCGCACAGGGTGCCCAAAGATCAGGAGCGTGGGACTGAAGTGCAGCCAGAATTTGAGGAGCAGCCCCTTCAAATAATGGAATGGAGGCTGCAACATCACACACTGAGCATACACGTGGAACACTGACCCCTCCAGACCGCAGAAATTGCAGGCGGCCCGGGAGTCCGTGAACGTACTTAAAAACGTATTGCACGGGACTGCTCCGTGCAACAGTCTCCAGGCCAAGTCCCCAATGAATAAAGGGAGGACACCCGCGTATAGAGCACTCGGTTGGGGACCCCCGCCTCCTCCGGACGGCAAGATGCAACAAGCTCTACAACTCTTTTCGGAAAGCCTACCGCACCTGGTATTCCCAAGGCAGTCTCCCATCCAAGTACTAACCAGGCCTGACTTTGCTTAGCTTCCGAGATCAGACGCGATCAGTCGTTTTCAGACTAGTGTGGCCGTAAACTGGTGTGCATACTCACAGTTGCCTACATTACAACAGGGAGTGGTGCACTAACAACTACAGCGACTGCAGGTACAGACACGGCAGTGTAGTGGTGAAAAAAAAAAATCGAGTCATTCATGAAAACAAACACACTAAAAATGGTTCACCAATATCCTTGGTAGAAGTGAACTGATCACTCTGGTCTGGTCTAGCCTAGAGAGATTGAGTAGACTAGGCCTATATTCTCTCGAGTTTAGAAGAATGAGAGGTGATCTCACTGAGACATATAGGGGCAAAAATCTGGCCTCCTTGGGTCCGTGCGGGGCGTGACCGGACCCAGGGAAAACATCGCAAAGGTCGGTTTTTCGATCGGCCAAGCTCTGGCTTGACAGAGTCTCCGCACAGCCAGGGGACATTGGCACGGGCAAGATTGCGGTCTTTGTCCATCTCTTGCCCAGCGAATGTCCTGAAAACATTTGTACCTGGTAAAAGCAGGCGCATAACTTTTACCAGCGTAAGAGTTTTAAAACATAATATAAAATGTTAACAACACATATTAATGTTAAAAATCCTGCCCACTAAAAGGCAAATAAATTTTTAACCCTAATTACAAAACTTTTTTAAAATTGGAAAAATATCTATTTTTTCTAAGACATTAACTTTAATTTCAATTAATTTTAATTGTGAGGTAGGTGTGGTTTTTCTCTTTATTATGGTGTTTAGTGTGTTTTTTTTCCTCTCATTAATAGCAATGAGAACTGGTCGATACGGAGCTCCCGTTGCTATTAATGAGAAAGCTGTGGAATGCTGTACCCGATTGGCTGAGCAGTCACACGTGACTGCACCGTCTCCGTGGGAACCTGGAGGACGGGAGCGCGCTTCGCAAATCCCACGCTCATTCCCGGACCGCCGGGTAATTTCGTAAAAATTCTCCAGTCGGAGGCGTTCGTTCCGAAAGAAAAATCAGCCCGGAATTTCAGGGCCGTAAAATTCTGACAGGGCTCGACAGGATAGATGCAGGGAGGGTGTTTCCCCCCCGGGCTGGGGAGTCTAGCACCAGGGGGTCACACGGTCTCAGAATAAGGGGTCGGCCATTTAGGACGGAGATGAGGAGAGATTTCTTCGCCCAAGAGGGTGGTGAATCTTTGGAATTCTCTGCCCCAGAGGGCTGTGGAGGCTCAGTCGTTGAGTATATTCAAGACAGAGATCAATAGATTGTTGGATCTTAAGGAAATCGTTGAGCATATTCAAGGCTGAGAAAGATTTTTGGACTCTGGGAGGGGGGGGTGGGGGGAGTCGAGGGATACGGGGATCGGGCGGGAAAGCAGAGTTGAGGTCGAAGATCAGCCGTGATCTCATCGAATGGCGCAGCTGGCTCGAGGGGCCGAATGGCCCAATCCTGCTCATAGTTATGTCCTTGAATATAACTCTGACCCTTTACCGTGAATGACACGCACATACTGAACGACAGGAACCCATCCCTTACCTGGCCTTCATGTTGCATTTTGGACTGACCACCACTTCACAGATGCCATCATGGCAGTCTTTACCCACAAGGCTGTGCGGGTGGGGTTTGTACGGGTCACCTTTGGTTACCAAGGAAATGACAACTTTGACTTCACCTTGCCAATTCTGGATCTGCACGCAAGAGGGAAAAAAGCACAAATTCATCAACTGCCCCGGAATGTTTGATCCCAATATTTGGTTGACAGGAAAGACAGACTTGCATTTATATAGCGCCTTTCATCACCACCACCGGACGTCCCAAAGCGCTTTACAGCCAATGAAGTACCTTTTTTTTTTGGAGTGCAGTCACTGTTGTAATGTGGGAAACGCAGCAGCCAATTTGCACACAGCAAGCTCCCACACACAGCAATGCGATAATGACCCAGATCATCTGTTTTTAATGACAGACTAAGGGATAAGTATTGGCCCAGGACACCGGAGATAATTCCCCTGGTCGTCTTCGAAATAGTGGCCACATGGGATCTTTTACGGCCACCCGAGAGAGTAGACGGGGCCTCGGTTTAAGGGCCGAAAATCAGCACCTCCGACCGTGCGGCACTCCCTCAGTTCCACACTTCGCTTAGATTTTTGTGCTCAAGTCTCTGGAGTGGGCCTCGAACCCACAACCTTCTGACTCAGAGGCGAGGGTGCTACCCACTGAGTCACTGGCTGACACTAACTGAAACTATCCATTTGGAGGAATAGATTTTAAACACATCCAAGGACCACATTATGTTACTACTGGCACAGGCCTCGAATGGAGAGTTCAATCCAATACAGGGAATCTCCAATATTATCCCGGAGGTGATCGGAGATACCAGAGCTAGAATTTCAGACCCATGTGATTCATGTGCGTCTGCTTGTAATATTGGAGGGACCATCACTTGAGGTATATTTCTGTGGTTGATTGACCATAATATGGTAGAATTCTTTATTAAGATGGAGAGTGACACAGTTAATTCAGAGACTAGGGTCCTGAACTTGGGGAAAGGTAACTTCGATGGTATGAGACATGAATTGGCTAGAATAGACTGGCAAATGTTACTTAAAGGGTTGAAGGTGGATAGGCAATGGCAAACATTTAAAGATCATATGGATGAACTTCAACAATTGTACATCCCTGTCTGGAGTAAAAATGAAACAGGGAGGGTGGCTCACCCGTGGCTAACAAGGGAAATTAAGGATATAGTGTTAAATCCAAGGCAGAGGCATATAAATTGGCCAGAAAAAGCAACAAACCTGAGGACTGGGACAAATTTAGAATTCAGCAAAGGAGGATAAAGGGTTTAATTAGGAGGGGGAAAATAGAGTATGAGAGGAAGCTTGCTGGGAACATAAAAACTGACTGCAAAAGCTTCTATGGGGAACAAAGAAATGGCAGACCAGTTAAACAAAGTTCTGTCTTCACAAAGGAAGACACAAATAACCTTCCGGAAGTACTAGGGGACCGAGGGTCTAGTGAGAAGGAGGAACTGAAGGATATCCTTATTAGGCGGAAAATTGTGTTAGGGAAATTGATGGGATTGAAGGCCGATAAATCCCCAGGGCCTGATAGTCTGCATCCCAGAGTACTTAAGGAAGTGGCCATAGAAATAGTGGATGCATTGGTGATCATTTTCCAACAGTCTATCGACTCTGGATCAGTTCCTATGGACTGGAGGGTAGCTAATGTAACACCACTTTTTAAAAAGGGAGGGAGAGAGAAAACGGGTAATTATAGGCCGGTTAGCCTGACATCAGTAGTGGGGAAAATGTTGGAATCAATTATTAAAGATCAAATAACAGCGCATTTGGAAAGCAGTGACAGGATTGGTCCAAGTCAACATGGATTTATGAAAGGGAAATCATGCTTGACAAATCTTCTAGAATTTTTTGAGGATGTAACTAGTAGAGTGGTCAAGGGAGAACCAGTGGATGTGGTGTATTTGGACTTTCAAAAGGCTTTTGACAAGATCCCACACAAGAGATTGGTGTGCAAAATTAAAGCACATGGTATTGGGGGTAATGTACTGATGTGGATAGAGAACTGGTTGGCAGACAGGAAGCAGAGAGTCGGGATAAAGTGGTCCTTTTCAGAATGGCAGGCAGTGACTAGTGGGGTGTCGCAGGGCTCAGTGCTGGGACCCCAGCTATTTACAATATACATTAATGATTTGGATAAAGGAATTGAGTGTAATATCTCCAAGTTTGCAGATGACACTAAGCTGGGTGGTGGTGTGAGCTGTGAGGAGGATGCTAAGAGGCTGCAGGGTGATTTGGACAGGTTAGGTGAGTGGGCAAATGCACGGCAGATGCAGTATAATGTGGATAAATGTGAGGTTATCCACTTTGGGGGACAAAAACACGAAGGCAGAATATTATCTGAATGGTGGCCGATTAAGAAAACGGGAGGTGCAACGAGACCTGGGTGTCACGGTACATCAGACATTGAAAGTTGGCATGCAGGTACAGCAGGCGGTGAACAAGGCAAATGGTATGTTGGCCTTCATAGCTAGGGGATTTGAATATAGGAGCAGGGAAGTCTTACTGCAGTTGTACAGGGCCTTGGTGAGGCCTCACCTGGAATAATTTGCTCAGTTTTGGTTTCCTAATCAGAGGAAGGACATTCTTGCTATTGAGGGAGTGCAGCGAAGGTTCACCAGACTGATTCCTGGGATGGCTGCACTGACATATGAGGAGAGACTGGATCGACTGGGCCTTTATTCACTGGAGTTTAGAAGGATGAGAGGGGATCTCACAGAAACATATAAAAGTCTGACGGGACTGGACAGGTTAGAGGCAGGAAGAATGTTCCCGATGTTGGGGAAGTAGAGATCCAGGGGACACAGTCTAAGGATAAACAATTTAGGACTGAGATGAGGAGAAACTTCTTCACTCAGAGAGTTGTTAACTTGTGGAATTCCCAACCGCAGAGAGTTGTTGATGCCAGTTCGTTGGATGTATTCAAGAGGGAGTTAGATATGGCCCTTACGGCTAAAGGGATCAAGGGGTATGGAGAGAAAGCAGGAAAGGGGTACTGAGGTGAATGATCAGCCATTATCTTAATGAATGGTGATGCAGGCTCAAAGGGCCGAATGGCCTACTCCTGCAGCTATTTTCTATGTTTCTATACATTTACTCCCCTCATCATCATAGGCAGTCCCTCGGAATCGAGGAAGACTTGCGTCCACTCTTAACATGAATCCTTAGGTGGCTGAACAGTCCAATACGAGAACCACAGTCCCTGTCACAGGTGGGACAGACAGTGGTTGAGGGAAGGGGTGGGTGGGACTGGTTTGCCGCACGCTCCTTCCGCTGCCTGCGCTTGGTTTCTGCATGCTCTCGACGACGAGACTCGAGGTGCTCAGCGCCCTCCCGGTTGCACTTCCTCCACTTAGGGCGGACTGGTCTTTGGCCCAGGGACTCCCAAGTGTCGATGGGGATGTTGCACTTTATCAGGGAGGCTTTGAGGGTGTCCCTGTAACGTTTCCTCTGCCCACCTTTGGCTCGTTTGCCGTGAAGGAGTTCAGATTAAAGCGCTTGCTTTGAGAGTCTCATAATTCTAAAGGCTGGTATTACATAAGATCATAAGAAATTGGAGCAGGAGTAGGCCTACTCCGCCATTCAATACGATCATGACTGATCTGATCATGGACTCAGCTCCACTTCCCCATCCGCTCCCCATAACCCCTTATCGTTTAAGAAACTGTCTATCTCTGTCTTAAATTTATTCAATGTCCCAGCTTCCACAGCTCTCGGAGGCAGTGAATTCCACAGATTTACAACCGTCAGAGAAAAAATGTTTCATCTCAGTTTTAAATGGGTGGCCCCTTATTCTAAGATCATGCCCTCTAGTTCTCGTCTCTCCAATCAGTAGAAACATCCTCTCTGCAGCCACCTCATAATCTTATACATTTCGATAAGATCACCTCTCATTCTTCTGAATTCCAATGAGTAGAGGCCCAACATCCTCAACCTTTCCTCATAAGTCAAACCCCCTCATCCCCGGAATCAACCGAGTGAACCTTCCCTGAACTGCCTCCAAAGCAAGTATATCCTTTCGTAAATATGGAAACCAAAACTGCACGCAGTATTCCAGGTGTGGCCTCACCAATACCCTGTACAGCTGTAACAAGACTTCTCTGCTTTTATACTCCATCCCCTTTGCAATAAAGGCCAAGATACCATTGGCCTTCCTGATCACTTGCTGTACCTGCATACTATCCTTTTGCGTTTCATGCACAAGTACCCCCAGGTCCCGCTGTACTGCAGCACTTTGCAGTCTTTCTCCATTTAAATAATAACTTGCTCTTTCACTTTTCTGCCAAGTTGCATGACCTCACACTTTCCAACATTATACTCCGTCGGCCAAATTTTTGCCCACTCACTTAGCCTGTCTATGCCCTTTTGCAGATTTTTTGTGCCCTCCTCACACATTGCTTTTCCTCCCATATTTGTATCGTCAGCAAACTTGGCCACGTTACACTCAGTCCCTTCTTCCAAGTCGTTAATATAGATTGCAAATAGTTGGGGTCCCAGCACTGATCCCTGCGGCACCCCACTAGTTACTGGTTGCCAACCAGAGAATGAACCATTTATTCCGACTCTGTTAGTTAGCCAATCCTCTATCCATGCTAATATATTACCCCCAACCCCGTGAACTTTTATCTTGGGCTGCCTGCCACCTATACCGGTCTTTAGAATTATGAAGGGGTTTGATCAGGTAGATTGGAGAACAGGGCTTTGAAATTATGAACATATTTGAGAGTGGATACAGAGAGAGTGCTTCCACTTATGGGGGAGACCCAAAACAAGAGGCCATAAATATAAAAATAGTCACCGTGAAATCCAATCGGGAATTCAGGAGAAACTACTTCACCCACAGGAGTTGTTAGGGGTGGGTTGAGGTTCTACTCCAGAATATAAAATCTAGGGCCCAGTGCAGTACTGAGGGAGCGCTGCACTGTCAGAGGTGCCGTCTTTTCAGACAAGACCTTAAACCGAGGCCCCATCTGCTCTCCCAGGGTGGACGTAAAAGTTCACATGGGAGATCGAAGAGGAGTTGGGGAGTTCTCCCCGGTGTCCTCGGCCAATATCCCCCCAAAAAAGCACACAGGAATCGAGGAAGACTTGCTTCCACTCCAAAAATGATTTCTCGGGTGACTGTACAGTCCAATACGGGAATTACAGCCTCGGTCACAGGTGGGACAGACAGTGGTTGAAAGAAAGGGAGGGTGGGACTGGTTTGTCCGCTGTCTGCGCTTGTCCTCCGCGTGCTCTCGGCGACGAGACTCGAGGTGCTCAGCGCCCCTCCCGGATGCTCTTCCTCCACTTAGGGCGGACCACATTGTCCGCATGCCCGACACGAGATCCCCAAAGCAAGCGCTCTACTCAGAACTCCGACACGGCAGGCGAGCCCCAAGTGGGGCAGAGGAAACGTTTCAAGGACACCCTCAAAGCCTCCCTGATAAAGTGCAACATCCCCACCGGCATCTGGGAGTCCCAAGATCTGGTCATTATCTCAGTGCTGTTAGCGGGAGCTTGCTGTGCGCAAATCGGCAAACCCCAACATTGCAACCGTGACTGCACTTTGTTGGCGGAGGAGCACGTCTCAAGCTTGTGATCATCATAGGCAGTCCCTTGGAATCGAGGAAGACTTGCTTCCACTCTTAAAATAGGTCCTTAGGTGGCTGAACAGTCCAATACGGGAACCACAGTCCCGGTCACAGTGGGACAGACAGTGGTTGAGGGAAAAGGGTGGGTGGGACTGGTTTGCCGCACGCTCCTTCCGCTTGATTTCTGCACGCTCTCGGTGACGAGACTAGAGGTGCTCAGCGCCCTCCCGGATGCACTTCCTCCACTTAGGGCGGACTGGTCTTTGGCCAGGGACTCCCAGGTGTCGATGGGGATGTTGCACTTTATCAGGGAGGCTTTGAGGGTGGTCCCTTGTAACGTTTCCTCTGCCCCACCTTTGGCTCGTTTGCCGTGAAGGAGTTCCGAGTAGAGCGCTTGCTTTGGGGAGTCTCGTGTCGGGGGCATGCGGACAATGTGGCCCTGCCCAGCGGAGCTGATCGAGTGTGGTCAGTGCTTCGATGCCGGGGATGTTGGCCTGGTCGAGGACGCTAACGTTGGTGCGTCTGTCCTCCGGGGGTGGATTTGTAGGATCTTGCAGAGGCATTGTTGGTGGTATTTCTCCAGCGACTTGAGGCACTATAGAAATAAAAGTTCTTTCTTTCAGTCCATCCCGTGCAGAGTTTCCCTTGCGCAGCACTGTACTGTATGTCATCACAGGCGGAAGGGTAATTCGAGGCACGCTTAACAAAGAAATCAAGGGCAGGTGTGATGGAATCCCCCACAAAATCTCCCTCTCTGGGCCTCGCCCAGTGACGGTGGGAATTCACCTTGGGCGAGACCTCAAACTCCCGATTAAGAATTCCCCGAATATTCCAGGCCCAATAAAGCCAGCAACAAAACTGAAAACACTGCTGCAAGATCTATTCTTTCAAATACCGGGGCTTTGGTTACGTGGAACGTTTGAGAGATTTATCCGTCTCCAATAAAGGTCCTTTTATTGTTTTTCACACGCTCATAGAAACATAGAAAATAGGTGCAGGAGTAGGCCATTCGGCCCTTTGAGCCTGCACCACCATTCAATAAAATCATGGCTGATCATGCAACTTAAATACCCCATTCCTGCCTTCTCTCTATACCCCTTGATCCCTTTAGCTGTAAGGGCCACATCTAACTCCCTTTTGAATATATCTAACGAACTGTTATCAACAACTTTCTGTGGTAGAGAATTCCACAGGTTCACAATTCTCTGGGTGAAGAAGTTTCTCCTCATCTCGGTCCTAAATGGCTTACCCCTTATCCTTAGACTGTAACCCCTGGTTCTGGACTTCCCCAACATCGGGAACATTCTTCCTGCATCTATCCTGTCCAGTCCCGTCAGAATTTTATATGTTTCTATGAGATCCCCTCTCATTCTTCTAAATTCCAGTGAATAGTCTAGTCGATCCAGTCTTTCTTCATATGTCAGTCCCGTCATCCCAGGAATCACTGCATCACCACTTGCAATGGAGATAGTTCAGAGAAGGTCATTTCCAGAGATGAAGTACAGTTCTGGTCTCCTTATTTAAGGAGGGATATACTTGTATTGGAGGCAGTTCAGAGAAGGTTTACTCGGTTGATTCCTGAGATGAAGGGGTTGTCTTATGAGGCAAGGTTGAGCAGGTTGGGCCTGTACTCATTGGAGTTTAGAAGAATGAGGTGTGATCTTATTGAAACCTATAAGATTCTGAGGGGGCTTGACAGGGTAGATGCAGAGAGGATGTTTCCCCCCGTGGGGGAATCTAGAACTAGGGGGCATAGTCTCAGAATAAGGGGTCGCCCAGTTAAGATGGAGATGAGGAGGAATTTCTTCTCTCAGAGAGTCGTGAATCTGTGGAATTCTCTGCCCCAGAGAGCTGTGGAGGCTGGGTCATTGAATATATTTAAAGTGGAGATAGACAGATTTTTGAAGGATAAGGGAGTCAAGGGTTATGGGGAGCGGGCGGGGAAAGTGGAGCTGAGGCCAAGATCAGATCAGCCGCGATCTTATTGAATGGTGGAGCAGGCTCGAGGGGCCGAATGGCCGACTATTTCTTATGTAACTGTTGGTTCTTCAGAATCATCCCAACCACAGTATGCCATGCTCTCTGCTCTTTATCCTTGTATCACACATATCCGCGGCATAACGAAGACCTCGGTAACATCTCCGGCTCCTGCTCCCCTCCCTGATGTTCTTACTTGAGAGGCAGTGTGAGGCTTACCTGGATGGTGGGGAGGGTCTTGTTGTTCTCGGTCGTGTTCTCTCCTGGGATGCTGCCAGCCGAACGGCCCTCGCACTCATAGCGGAAGCGCATCCCCCGCTGTTTCGGTTGCTCCGTGATGACCAGCTTGGGCGGCTCCCCTTTCACCGACACGTTGAGGAACGGGCGGGTGAAGTTCCGGGACACCAGGCGGGACGTAGCCATGGCCCTGCCCCCCCGCCCGGTGGCGGTGGTGGTCTTCCTCCTCGCGTCGGGCGGCCCAGCGTCCTTGCCGGCCACCTGGGGAGAGCCTGTGCCCCTGCTGACCAACTGGGGCGCGCCCGTTCCCCGGCTGACCAATTGGGGAGGACCTGTACCCCTGCTGGCCAACTGGGGCGGACCTGTACCCCTGCTGGCCAACTGGGGCGGACCTGTACCCCTGCTGACCAATTGGGGCGGAGCCACACCCCTGTCGATCAACTGGGGCGGAGCCACACCCCTGCTGACCAACTGGGGCGGAGCCGTACCCCTGCCGACCAATTGGGGCAGAGCCACAGCCCTGGTGACCAACGGGGGCGAGTCCATTAGTTCCGTGGGGGCCACTGCCCATCCAGGTATCTGGTCCATAAGTTGGTCCCGGATCTCCCCGATTTGGATATTGGTGAAGTCGCAGGGATGTAGTTCGGTGATCTCCCCCTCCTGCAGCTCGTTCAAGATGAAGTCATTTAATACGTTCAGATCTGTAAAAGAAAACCGACAGAACAAAAAAATAAAAGTAAAAGTCCTGTTAAAGCACCTCAACCAGAGCCCCTTGACCCCCTCTGCAGATAATGGGTGACTATCGAGTGCATGGAGCTCTCTCTGCTCTGTGTGGAGAAGCTGTAATTGGCCTCAGTGCCTGGAGGGTCGAGTGAGGAGGGGAGGGAGCGAGCGGGCGGGCGACTGAGCGAGCGAGGGAGAGGCATATTAAACTATCCCAAGGCACTTTAACCAAATCAACACGAGGGGGGTATTACGGCTGATGTCGGCAGCACCTCCCAGACCCGCGGCCTCTGCCCCCTAGAAGGACAAGGGCAGCAGGCGCATGGGAACACCACCACCTCCACGTTCCCCTCCCAGTCACACACCATCCCGACTGGGAAATATATCGGCCGTTCCTTCATCGTCGCTGGGTCACAATCCTGGAACTCCCTCCCTAACAGCACTGTGGGAGCACCTTCACCACACGGACTGCAGCGGTTCAAGAAGGCTTCTCAAGGGGCAATTAGGGATGGGCAATAAATGCCGACCTCGCCAGTGACACCCACAGCCTGCGAACACATATTTTTTTTTTTTAAAAAGATGACCAAAAGCTTGGTCAAACAGGTAGGTTTTAAGGAGTGTCGTAAAGGAGGAAAGAGAGGTTTAGGGAGGGAGTTCCAGAGCTTGGGGCCCAGGCAGCTGAAGGCACGGCCGCCGATGGTGGAGCGATTATAATCAGGGGATGCGCAAGAGGGCAGAATTGGAGGAAATTTTCCCGAAAGCAGGCATATCACCTTGAGGGTCACTGCAGAATCCACCTAACAGGTACCATCAATTGCTGTACAATTGGATATATTGTTCATTGGATCTATTCAAGATTGAGTTAGATATGGCCCTTACGGCTAAGAGGATCAAGGGGTATGGAGAGAAAGCAGGAATGGGGTACTGAAGTTGCATGATCAGCCATGATCTTATTGAATGGTGGTGCAGGCTCGAAGGGCCGAATGGCCTACTCCTGCGCCTATTTTCTATGTTAATCACAGAATAGCATAGTTCAGGAGGCCAAAGGGCCCCTCGAGCCAGCTCCGCCATTTAATACGATCATGGCTGATCCGATCATGGTCTCAGGTCCACTTCCCTGCCCGCTCCCCATAACCCATTATTCCCTTATTGATTAAGAAACTGTCTATTTCTGTCTTAAATGTATTCAATGTCCCAGCTTCCACAGCTCTCTGAGGCAGTGAGTTCCACAGATTTACAACCCTCAGAGAAGAAATTCCTCCCCATCTCAGTTTGAAATGGGCGGGCCCTTATTCTAATATTATGCCCCCTAGTTCTAGTCTCCCCCCCATCAGTGGAAACATCCTCTCTGCATCCACCTTGTCAAGCCCCCTCATAATCTTACACATTTCGATAAGATCACCTCTCATTCTTCTGAATTCCAATGAGTAGAGGCCCAACCTACTCAACCTTTCCTCATAAGTCAACCCCCTCCTCCCCGGAATCAACCGAGTGAACCTTCTCTGAACTGCCTCCAAAGCCAAGTATATCCTTTTAGTAAATATGGAAACCAAAACTGCACAGCTGAGATCGATAGATTTTTGGACCAGAGAGGAAATCACGGGATATGGGGATCGGGCAGGGAAGTGGAGTTGAGGTCGAAGATCAGCCAATGATCTTATTGAATGGCGGAGCAGGGCTCGAGGGGCCGAATGGCCGACTCCTGCTCCTATTTTTTTTAATGCCGTAGTTACTCGACACAGATGGGCGGGGGGGAAGGAAAGCGATTTCCGAATCGGACTGACTGCGACTCACTAACTTGACCAGGCTATCTGTGGGAGCCCCTGTTCGTGCACGTACAATGAGGAATTCCTCTAGGCGTGTATTTACTCACCGAAGTTCTGGTCCGCCCGAATTGGTTCACTGACACCTGGAGAGTTGGAGAGAGGGGGCGGAAGAGAAGATAGGCAAAAATTAATTTTATAAAATCATCCACCACGTGATGTCAGCCCCCTCCTGTCAGAGAGAAGCCCCCACCGTCATCACCACTCCCACAACAGAAGGGAAGGAACACTAGCTCGGATAATCCGATGCATTTTCCACAGATCTACCTCACCAGTCCATCGTCCCACCAGAGCATAAGGAATAGGAGCAGGAGTCGGCCATTCGGCCCCTCGAGCCTGCTCCGCCATTCAATAAGATCGTGGCTGATCTGATCCTAGACTCAGCTCCACTTCCCTGCCCGCTCCCCATAACCCTTTACTCCCTTATTGCTCAAAAATCTGTATCTCCACCTTGAATATATTCAATGACCCAGCCCCCACAGCTCTCTGGGGCAGAGAATTCCGCAGATTCACCCCCCTCTGAGAAGAAATTCCTCCTCATCCCGGTCTTAAATCTTGAATTCTTATTTCTATAACTATACAAGTTGTGTCAACTCAAAGTCTCAGCTTTTCCAAAAAAATAAACTATTGCCTTACTCGTGTGTCAGCTGTGGCTCAGTGGGCAGCACACTCGTCTCTGAGTCAGGAGGTCGTGGGTTCAAGTCCCACTCCAGGGACTCGAGCACAAAAATCTAGGCTGACACTCCCAGTGCAGTACTGCGGGAGTGCCGCACTGTCGGAGGTGCTGTCTTTCAGATGAGATGTTAAACCGAGGCCCCCTCTGCTCTCTCAAGGTGAATGTAAAAGATCCCATGCCACTATTTTGAAGAGCAGGGGGAGTTCTCCCCGGTGTGCTGGGGTCAATATTTATCCCTCAATCAGCATAACACAAACAGATAATCTGCTTATCACATTGCTGTTTGTGGGAGCTTGCTGTGCACAAATTGGCTGCCGTGTTTCCTACGTTACAACAGTGACTACACGCCAAAAGTATTTCACTGGCTGTAAAGAGCATTTGGACATCCAAAGCGGTCGTGAAAGGCGCTATAGAAATTCCAGTTCTTTTCTCTTTCCTCATGACTTAAATTCTTGATACCTGGAATTGCCCACTTTGCTGGACTCTTCCTGCACCCCCAGCTGTACACAAGTCAAACCGGATTTTACCCAACCCCAAAATCCTCACCAGAAGTGGGCACAGATAGACAGACACAGGCACAGAGAGATGCGGGCACAGACAGACGCGGGCACAGAGAAACGCGGGCACAGACGTACAGAGAGACGCGGGCACAGACAGACGCACAGAGAGAAGCGGGCACAGAGAGACGCGGGCACAGACGTACAGAGACACGCGGGCACAGACAGGTGCACAGACAGACGCGGGCACAGACGTACAGAGAGACGCGGGCACAGACAGACGCACAGAGAGAAGCGGGCACAGACAGACGCACAGAGAGAAGCGGGCACAGACAGACGCGGGCACAGAGAGACACGGGCACAGACGTACAGAGACACGTGGGCACAGACAGGTGCACAGACAGACGCGGGCACAGACAGGCGCACAGAGAGACGTGGGCACAGAGAGGCGCGGGCACAGAGAGACGCACAGAGAGACACGGGCACAGAGAGACACGGGCACAAACGTACAGAGACACGCGGGCACAGACAGGTGCACAGACAGACGCGGGCACAGACAGGCGCACAGACAGACGCGGGCACAGAGAGACGCGGGCACAGAGAGCCAAGGGCACAGACGTACAGAGAGAAGCGGGCACAGAGAGACGCACAGATGCGGGCAGAGACAGATCGGTCAGTCCACATGAGCAGAGGAAGCAAAGCCTCCGACCACAAGCACTTGAAACGAACATGGAACCTTATTAAAGCAGAGGCAAACAGGAAGCAACTTCGACTCATGCTCCGGCGAACTGCTCCGTACCCCACACGGCCCCCGAGCTCCAGCAGCAACTGAACACACTGGGTTTGCGGATCCCTTATTATAATGAAAAAAAAAGTCCGCTGGAACAGGAAGAGAAACTCGGGAAAAGGACTGCGGCCCACACCAGACGTCAAGTAGTCTCCCCCACACACATGCGCACGCACACGGCCAACACAGTACCAATAATTCCCCTCTCCTCCCCACCCTCCGTTACAGGAACTTTTCCTGCCTGGTGGTCAGCTCGGAAGAGATCTACGAGCAAGATTTTCCCCCACACATCCCCCAAAAAGAGGAAGTGCTGTAACGTACATTTCTGGCTGGATCATCAGGCTAGCTTCCTGCCCCGCTACTGCGAATTCAGGAGAAGTTGTTTAACAACGTAAGAAATAGGGGCAGGTGTCGGCCATTCGGCCCCTCGAGCCCGCTCCGCCATTCAATGAGATCACGGCTGATCTGATCTTGGACTCAGCTCCACTTCCCCGCCCGCTCCCCATAACCCTTGACTCCCTTATCGCTCAAAAATCTGTCTATTTCTACCTTAAATATATTCAGTGACCCAGCCCCCACAGCTCTCTGGGGCAGAGAATTCCACAGATTCACCCCCCTCAGAGAAGAAATTCCTCCTCACCTCCGTCTTAAATGGGCAACCCCTTATTCTGAAACTATGCCCCCTAGTTCTAGATTCCCCCACGGGGGGGGGGGGGGGGGGGGGGGGGGGAGAAACATTCTCTCTGCATCTACCCTGTCCCGCCCCCTTATTATCTTCTACATTTCAATAAGATCCCCTCTCATTCTTCTAAACTCCAATGAGTACAGGCCCAACCTGCTCAACCTTGCCTCATAAGACAACCCCCTCATCTCAGGGATCAACCGAGTGAACCGTCTCTGAACTGCCTCCAGCAGCTACAAGCAACTACTTTCCTGGTTCAGAACTAAACGATACAATGTCATCATAATACGACTTTTATTTTGTGCACATCGCTGACGAGGCAGTCTCTAATTGCCCCTTGGGAAGGTGGAGGTGAGCCGCCTTCTTGAACCGTTGCAGTCCCGTGTGGTGAAGGTGCTCCCACACAGTGCTGTTAGGGAGGGAGTTCCAGGATTTTGACTCAGCGACGATGAAGGAACGGCCGATATATTTCCAAGTCGGGATGGTGTGTGACTGGGAGGGGAACATGGAGGTGGTGGTGTTCCCATGCGCCTGCTGCCCTTGTCCTTCTAGGGGGTAGAGGTCGCGGGTTTGGGAGGTGCTGCCGAAGAAGCCTTGGCGAGTTGCCGCGGTGCATCTTGTAGACGGTGCACACTGCAGCCAGGGGGCGCCGGTGGTGGAGGGAGTGAGTGTTGAAGGTGGTGGGTAGCGGGCCGATCAAAGCGGCTGCTTTGTCCTGGATGGTGTCGAGCTTCTCGAGTGTTGTTGGAGCTGCAACTCATCCAGGCAAGTGGGGAGTGTTCCATCACACTCCTGACTTGTGTCTTGTAGATGGTGGAAAGGCTTTGGGGAGTCAGGAGGTGAGACACTCGCCGCAGAATACCCAGCCTCTGACCTGCTCGTGTTGCCACAGTATTTATGTGGCTGGTCTGGTTAAGTTTCTGGTCAATGGTGACCCCCTGGATGTTGGTGGTGGGGGATTGGGCGATGGTAATGCCGTTGAATATCAAGGAGATGTGGTTAGACTCTCGCTTGTTGGAGATGGTCGTTGCCTGGCACTTGTGTGGCACGAATGTTACTTGCCACTGATCAGGCCAAGCCCGAGTGTCGACCAGGTCTTGCTGCATGCGTCCAAACGCGATGGAACCTCGTGGGGCAGACTGAGGCCCAAATCGCAACAGGCCCAGGCTTGGAACAGAGAAGGGCGGAGAGAGTAAGCGACATCAAGTGGTGTCCGACTACTGAGGAAGCTGAGCACGGGCAACAGAGCTCAGGGCTGTACACAGGGCCCAGCGCCAGGCAGCATTACCTCACTGTTCTTCATAAACTCGACAGATGACAACACAACTCGGGGTCGCCGGAGGTCACTCGGGGTCGCCGGAGGTCACTCTGCCCCCTCCTGCTCCCCGAATCCGCACTACGCAAAGCTGTTTAATCCCAGTCCATGCTCGATCTCCTAATACACACAGCAGCAGTCACTCGATGGTGGTCGGAGGGGGAAGCGGGAGAGTAAGAGGTGAGGGGGGGGGGGGGGGCGAAGGAAAGAGGAGGGGGGGGGCGAAGGAAAGAGGAGGGGGGGGGCGAAGGAAAGAGGAGGGGGGGGGCGAAGGAAAGAGGAGGGGGGGGCGAAGGAAAGAGGAGGGGGGGGCGAAGGAAAGAGGAGGGGGGGCGAAGGAAAGAGGAGGGGGGGCGAAGGAAAGAGGAGGGGGGGGCGAAGGAAAGAGGAGGGGGGGGCGAAGGAAAGAGGAGGGGGGGGGCGAAGGAAAGAGGAGGGGGGGCGAAGGAAAGAGGAGGGGGGGGTGTTTCATTTATATAGCGCCTTTCACAACCACCGGACGTCCCAAAGTGCTTCACAGCCAATGAAGTACTTTTGGAGTGTAGTCGCTGTTGTAATGTGGGAGACGCAGCAGCCAAATTGTGCACAGCAAGCTCCCACACACAGCAGTGTGATAAATGACTAGAATCCCAAACCCGCGGCCTCTACCCCCTAGAAGGACAAGGGCAGCAGGCGCATGGGAACACCACCACCTCCACGTTCCCCTCCCAGTCACACACCATCCCGACTTGGAAATATATCGGCCGTTCCTTCATCGTCGCTGGGTCAAAATCCTGGAACCCCCTCCCCAACAGCACTGTGGGAGCACCTTCACCACACGGACTGCAGCGGTTCAAGAAGTCAGATTAACAGTCCGACAGGGTGGCGTACCTATTGTTTTTGTACTGTCTCACTCTTTCACGTCCTTTCACGTCCAAAGGACGTCCCAAAGCGCTTTACAGCCAATTAGTTCATTTTGAAGCGCAAGGCACTGTTGTATTGCAGGCTAGTCTGCGCACAGAAAGATCCCACAGACAGCAACGTGACAATGACCAGATCGTCAGGTTGTTTTTTGATATATAAAGCGACTGCTGGCTGAGGGATAAATACTGGACAGGGGCTGCTGGTAGTTGTGCAGCTGTCAAGAGGCAAGGCCTTCAGGAGAGGAGAAACTAAAAGCAAACTCATGGCTGGTTTTGGACCTACTCCCAAAGGTTTCATCACACGACCTTCAGCCGCTCCGCCCAGCCAAACAGCCTCTGCGTCTCCTCTTTCTCTTCCTATTTTCGAACACTAATACACAAATGATGCATCCAATGAAAAAGGACAACTGTGCATCCTAAAAGGAGGAGAGAGAGAGAGAGGCGGAGAGGTTTGGGGGGCGGGGGGAAGATTTCGGGAGGCACAGCCACCGATGGTTGAGCGATTATAATCAGGGATGCTCAAGAGGGCAGAATTGGAGGAGCGCAGACATCTCGGGGGTTGTGGGGCTGGAGGAGGTTACAGAGATAGGGAGGGGGCGAGGGCCATGGAGGGATTTGTAAACTAGGAGAATTTTTAAACCGAGGCGTTGCTCAACCGGGAGCAAGTGGAGGTCAGCGAGCACAGGGGGTGATGGGTGAGCGGGACTCGGTGAGAGTTAGGACACGGGGCAGCAGAGTTTTGGAAGAGTTTACGTGGGGTAGAATGTGGGAGGCCAGCCAGGAGTGCGTTGGAATAGTCAAATCTAGAGGCAACAAAGGCACGGATGAGGGCTTCTGCAGCAGATGAGCTAAAGCAGACGTATCTGATGCAATTTTCTTTCATCCAAAAAAGCCTGCATATCTCAAGGAGGAGAGTGTGTGGCTGTGGGGATGTTACATCAACCAGGAATCCACATTCCTGGGGTGTTGGTATCTGCTAACTCTAGATTGTCAATACTAGACTGATTCCTGGGATGTGAGGGTTGTACCACGAGGAGCCTATACTCTCTGGAGTTTAGAAGAATGAGGGGCGATCTCATTGAAACACAAGATTCTGAGGGGGATTGACAGGGTAGAGAGGGGTAGAGAGAGAGAGAGAGAGAGAGAGAGAGAGAGAGAGAGAGAGAGAGAGAGAGAGAGAGAGAGAGAGAGGGATTCTTTCTCTCCGGGCTGGAGAGTCTAGAACCAGGGGGTCACAGTCTCAGAATAAGGGGTCCTGAGAGTATTCATAGAAACATAGAAAATAGGTGCAGGAGTAGGCCATTCGGCCCTTCGAGCCTGCACCACCATTCAATATGATCATGGCTGATCATGCAACTTCAGTACCCCTTTCCTGCTTTCTCTCCATACCCCTTGATCCCTTTAGCCGTAAGGGGCCATATCTAACTCCCTCTTGAATATATCTAACGAACTGGCCTCAACAACTCTCTGCGGTAGGGAATTCCACAGGTTCACAACACACTCTCTGAGTGAAAGGCGCTATATAAATGCAAGTCTTTCCTTCTACTTTTAGCATTTCAAACCTTGCGCGTGATGCACTTGCAGGGACGCCTTTGGGAGTACGTCCAAACATAGTGAGCATAGTTCACATAAGGACATAAGAAATAGCAGGAGTAGGCCATACGGCCCCTCGAGCCTGCTCCGCCATTTAATATGGACAGGGACTGCTGGTAGTTGTGCAGCTGGCAAGAGGCAAAGCCTTCAGGAGAGAAGAGGAAACTAAAAACATACTAGAGGCTGGTCTTGAAGCCAGAATATAAAAAAGTTAACTCGGGCGAAAACCTCGAGTTGCTAACTATGTTTGGACGTACTCCCAAAGGTTTCATCACACGACCTTCAGCCGTTCCGCCCAGCCAAACAGCCTCTCCGCCTCCTCTTCATATTTTCTATCACTAATACACAAATGATGTGTCCAATGAAATAGTACCACTGTGCAGGCTTGGCATCTCTGCAAATGCATCACGCGCAAGGCTTGAAATGCTAAAAGTAGAAGGAAAGACTTGCATTTATATAGCGCCTTTCACGGCCACCGGACGTCTCACTACACTTTACAGCCAATGAAGCACTTATTGGAGTCTCGTCACTGTTGTAATGTCGGAAACGCGGCAGCCAATTTGCGCACAGCAAGCTCCCACACACAGCAACGTGACAATGAGCCAGATAATCTGTTTTTTTGGATATGTAGTGGCCGTGGGATCTTTTACGTCCACCTGAGAGGGCAGACGGGGCCTCGGTTTAACGTCTCATCCGAAAGATGGCACCTCCAACAGCGCGGCACGACACTCCCTCAGCACCGCCCCTCTGACAGTGCGGCATTCCCTCAGTACTGCCCCTCAGACAGTGCGGCGCTCCCTCAGCACTGCCCCTCCGACAGTGCGGCGCTCCCTCAGCACTGCCCCTCCGACAGTGCGGCACTCCCTCAGTACTGCCCCTCCGACAGTGCGGCACTCCCTCAGTACTGCCCCTCCGACAGCGCGGCGCTCCCTCAGCACTGCCCCTCCGACAGCGCGGCGCTCCCTCAGTACTGCCCCTCCGACAGCGCGGCGCTCCCTCAGCACTGCCCCTCCGACAGCGCGGCGCTCCCTCAGCACTGCCCCTCCGACAGTGCGGCGCTCCCTCAGCACTGCCCCTCCGACAGCGCGGCGCTCCCTCAGCACTGCCCCTCCGACAGCGTGGCGCTCCCTCAGCACTGCCCCTCCGACAGTGCGGCGCTCCCTCAGCACTGCCCCTCCGACAGCGCGGCGCTCCCTCAGCACCGCCCCTCTGACAGTGCGGCATTCCCTCAGTACTGCCCCTCCGACAGTGCGGCGCTCCCTCAGTACTGCCCCTCCGACAGTGCGGCACTCCCTCAGCACTGCCCCTCCGACAGTGCGGCGCTCCCTCAGTACTGCCCCTCCGACAGCGCGGCGCTCCCTCAGCACTGCCCCTCCGACAGCGCGACGCTCCCTCAGCACTGCACTGGGAGCATCTGCTTTGATTTTTGTGCTCAAGTCCCTGGAATGGGACTCGAACCCACAACCTTCTGACTCAGAGGTGAGAGAGAGTGCTGCCCACTGAGCCACAGCTGACACTGGAGAATGAGGGGGTCTGGAGTGCAATAAGGTTTGGATCAGGTTTGACGAACATTACAGATGCTGTCATCTTCTCTCTCTCTCTTTCTCACTCGGCGTGCTCGAAAGGCTCTCCCCGGTCTAAAAATAACGGCAGGAGGCAGGTCCTACCACACAGTGGGAGACTGACTCAAACTCGGCTTTTGAGAGCGTTCAGTCGCTTGACCGCAAAGTACCAAGAATTCAGAAGGGTGAAGATGACAAACAAGTTTGCTCACAAACACTGAATCTCCACAATTGCAAAACACGCGCTCCGCCATCGCCACCGCGTTTTGTTCAAACTGGGACCCAGTTCACCAGGAAGTGAAGAGGAGAGAGAATTGGCACTTGCAGCTTATACTGCAACAGCATTTCTTCGCACGCAATTATACTTCACACAGCTTCATTTCCTTGGCATCTGATCAACAACTTGCGCCTTTAACATAGCAAAACGTCCCAAGGCCGTTCATCATCACAGGCAATCCCTCGGGGGCAATGAGGATTTGCTTCCACACTAAAAATGAGCATTCAGATGACTGATGAACTCATTTTAAACGGTGGAAGATGCCTGTGCGTGGATTTTTTTTTTACGTGGGGTGACCGTTGCACACCAGCCACCACACGGGGCTTGACAGAGCGAGGTCTTGGTCCAGTGGCGAGGGTTAACCAGGACGACTGGAGACCAGGCTCCACTGCAATGAGCCAATACATACACACACACTGCCCTTCCCCTCAGCCCCTGCCCCTACTCACCCCCGGCCTACCCTCACTCACCCCCCTCCCCACCCCTCACTCACCCCTCAAACCCTGCCCCATAAGCACCCCTGCCCCTCACAACCTCCAGCCCATGCCCCTCACACCTCTGCCCGTCACAGCGAAGCCAGTCACGACACGCGCTTCACAGGAGCGTTATAAGACGACAACAAAAATTTGACACCGAGCCACACAAGTAGAAGTTAACGCAGGTGACCAAAAGCTTGGTCAAAGAGGTAGGTTTTATGGAACGTCTTAAAAAGGAGGAAAGAGAGAGAGAGGGGCGGAGGGGTTTAGGGAGGGAGTTCCAGAGCTTGGGGCCCAGGCAACAGAAGGCACAGCCACCAATGGTTGAGCGATTATAATCAGGGATGCTCAGGAGGGCAGAATTAGAGGAGCGCAGATATCTCCAGGGGAGGGGTTGTGGGGCTGGAGGAGATTACAGAGATAGGGAGGGGGCGAGGGCCATGGAAAGATTTGTAAACAAGGATCAGAATTTTGAAATCGAGGCGTTGCTTAACCGGGAGCCAATGTAGGTCAGCGAGCACAGGGGGTGATGGGTGAGCGGGACTCGGTGCGAGTTAGGACAAAGGCAGCCGAGTTTTGGATCAACTCTAGTTTACGTAGGGTAGCGCGTGGGAGGCCAGCCAGCCCTCCCCTCCCCTCCCCTTTCAGACAGAAGAAATAGAAGCAAGGGGGGCAGGAGAGCCTGCTCTGCTATTCAATAAGATTCACGAGGCCTCAATGGCTCCCGCTGCGACCCCTTATTCTAAGATCATGCCCTCTAGTTCTCGTCTCCATCAGTGGAAACATCCTCTCTGCATCCAGTCTGACACACAGTCACTGACACAGACACTGACACACACACACTGACACTGACACTGACACTGACACACACACACTGACACTGTCACTCACAAATAGACACACACACAGACACACACACAGACACACACACAGACACTGTCACAAATATACACACACACTGACACAGACACTGACACACAGACACTGTCACAAATAGACACACACACTGACACACACACAGACACAGACACTGTCACAAATAGACACACACACAGACACTGTCACAAATAGACACACACACACTGACACACACACTGACACACACACTGACACACACACTGACACTGACAGATGCAAACCAAACTTAAAAAAAAAACAAATCCATCATTGATCTGCAGCCCGAGGTTTACAACATTGCAACTGCTCTCCAATTGCTGCATTCGCCTGGTTTTTGCCCAGTGGAGCAATGGTCTTAAAGCACAGGCCTGCAGGGAGCAACCACTCACCACACCGGCAGCCTCGAGGCGACGCGTGAGCGACGCCATGGGAGGTCGGTTAGTACACCAATTAAAAAGTCTTGCATTCAGCCCGCACTCCAGCAACCGTGCGGCAAACGTCGCAGTCCGGATGCCAACTTTCTAAGTGTCTCATTTTGCAAAATAATCTTTTTTTACATAAATACATAGAGCCAGTTAGTTACAACCAGCGATCCAGTTAAGCTGTGTGGCCGAGCAGCGGAGTGGAGGTCCCGCGCAGGACAAAACCGCGGAAAATTGAACGGGCCGTGCAGCCAGTTAAAGGGCTCGCTCGCGCCGCGCGCCCCCCCCCCCCCCTAAAAAAAATTGCATTGGTTACAACTGCCCCTTGACTGGCTTCAGAGGGCCGAGGATGCTAAGTTGTTGAGTCTGGTCAAGATGCAGATTAAGAGAGTTTTGGATACTAAGGAAACCAAGGGATATGGGGATTAGTGCGGGCAGGTGGGGTTGGGGGTAGATCAGCCGTGATCTTATTGAATGGCGGAGCAGTCTCGAGGGGCCGAATGGCTGACTCCTGCTGCTAATTCTTATGTTTACATCCTGCCGAACTGGCAAATGGGTGGTCAGCTTAACAGCCCCTCCTCCCAGTGCTGCACTGAAGTGTCAGTCGAGACTAGATGTCAGCCCGTGGCTCAGTGGGCAGCACCCTCGCCTCGGAGTCAGAAGGTTGTGGGTTTGAGTCCATACTCCAGGGACTTGAGCACAAAAATCTAGTGCGGTACTCCCAGTGCAGTGCTGAGGGAGTGCAGATAGGATGGGAGGAGTGTAAATTCCTAGCATGGACCTGTTGGGCCAAATGACCCGCTTTTTGTGCAGTAAATTCCATGTACAGGTAGCAGCAGTTCCCTCGATTTGCCCATCAAGAACAGCACCCAACAAGGCAGAGGCCAAGTTAGCAGCATCGCTCTGCCTCAAGGAATGCAATGGCAGCAACATGAACAAGGGGTCACAGTCTCAGCATACGAGGTAGGAAATTTAGGGCCGAGATGAGGAGAGAGGGTGGTGAACCTGTGGAATTCTCTACCCCAGAAAGCTGTGGAGGCCAAGTCACTGAATATATTTAAGAACATAAAAACATAAGAAATAGGAGCAGGAGTCGGCCATAAGGCCCCTCGAGCCTGCTCCGCCATTCAATAAGATCATGGCTGATCTGATCTTGGACTCAGCTCCACTTCCCTGCCCGCTCCCCATAACACCTCATCCCCCCCATTGCTCAAGAAACTGTCTATTTCGGTCTTAAATTTATTCAATGTCCCAGCTTCCACAGCTCTCTGAGGCAGCGAATTCCACAGATTTACAACCCTCTGAGAAGAAATTTCTCCTCATCTCTGTTTTAAATGGGCGGCCCCTTATTCTAAGATAATGCCCTCTAGTTCTAGTCTCCCCCATCAGTGGAAACATCCTCTCTGCATCCACCTTGTCAAGCCCCCTCATAATCTTATACGTTTCTAGAAGATCACCTTTCATTCTTCTGAATTCCAATGAGTAGAGGCCCAACCTCCTCAACCTTTCCTCATAAGTCAAACCCCTCATCCCCAGGATCAACCAAGTGAACCTTCTCTGAACTGCCTCCAAAGCAAGTATACCCTTTCGTAAATATGGAAACCAAAACTGCACGCAGAGGGAGATAGATAAATTTCTAGAAACAAAAGGCATCAAGGAGTATGGGGAAAAGCAGGAATATGGTGTTGAGATAGAGGATCAGCCATTATCATATTGAATAGCTTACATTTTAGACTCTCAATCGAAATACTATTAAATATCGATTATTAATCTACATCTTTGACTTTTAACAACTTTTAGAAACTTTTTAAATTGGGGAAACTTTTATAATCTATTATTGATTTACATCTTAGACTTTTAACAACTCTTAGAAACTTTTTTAAACTTCTTAACAACCTTTAGAAACTCTTGAAATAAATTGGGAATCTTTATCAACTTTTAACTTTTAAAAAAACTTTGGAAGTCACCTTCCTAACGCCTGTCCCCCCCAACCTAGCCTCGGGCCATCTACCATCAATGGCGCTACCCTGCGCCGAGCTTGTGGGCAACACTTCGCTGTGGGCAATTAGGCTTATCGAGCTGTGCCTGGTCTCCAGTTGTCTTGGACCTCCCTTGCCACTGGACCAAGACCTTGCTCAGCTAAGCCCGTGCGGTTGCCGGTGTACAGCGGCTACCCCACGTTAAAAGAACTCGCGCACAGGCATCTTCCACTTCATCAGTATGAAGTTCGGAACCTGGAACATGGAACATCAGGACCCTCATGGATATTGAACGGCGGTGCAGACTCGAAGGGTCGAATGGCCTACAACCACTCCTATTTTCTACGTTTCTATGTCCCTCCCATCGGCTCCTGGGAGTCAGGCCAGATGCGTCACTCAGGTATCAGTTCCCCAAAATCCAGGGAGGCTGACATAAAGTTGACTCTGCAGGTTTGACTAGTATCATTATATTTGTGATTAAAAGTGCCACCTATTATAAATCGAGTGTACAGCACAGAAACAGGCCATTCGACCCCACAGGGCGTTTGTGCTCCGCATCAGCCTCCTCCCATTCCATATCCTTCTATTCCTTTCTTGCCTTGTGCCTTGATCCAGCCTCCCTTTAAATGCATCGATACTATTCGCCTCAACCACTCCCTGTGGCAGCGAGTTCCACATTCTCACCGCTCTCTGGGGAAGGAAGTTGGATTTATATTCTAGTCCCGCTGCCTCTGCAGCATCGCACTCTCTAAAAGGCTGCAAAAATTCAGCTTGGTGCCTGTAAATGGGTTTGCAAGCTCACCCACCCCCCCTGACACCCATACCGCAGACTCTCCACTGAGTAGCCCAGGACTCAACTCATACTCGCATTCCAGCCCCACCAGAACAAGTGGGAGGTGGCAGCCAGAGGGATGGAGAGAGTCAAGATCCAGTTGGGAAGGACCAACACCAGAGTCTCATCGCTGGGTACAAGGCGACGCATCGAACGGCAACACAAACATCAAACTCACCCGCCTCGGTGGGGGGGTGGTTGCAGAGGAAGGGATGTTTGAGTCAGACAGACATAGGAGAGGGGGACGCGGACAGACAATCACAGGGATGGGGGCACACAGCCAGATAGTTGCAAGGGTGGGAGAATGAGGGACAGGCAGTCACGGGGTGGGGGTGACAGGCAGACGGTGGGGGCTGGTGAGTGCGAGACCCACCTGTGCGGTGGGGGATACAGATGGACAGACGCAGGGGTGGGGGACACAGAGAGTCACAGGGGTGGGAGGGACACACAGACAGACGGGTGGGGTGGGGAAACAGACAGGGGGTACAGAGGCAGGGTGAGGGTGACAGACAGGGGGTACAGAGGTGGGGTGTGGGGCCGACAGACAGGGGGTACAGTGGTGGGGTGGGGGAGGGGGGGGCCGACAGACAGGGGGTACAGTGGTGGGGTGTGGGGATGTGTGTGGGTGACAGACAGGGGTACAGTGGTGGGATGTGGGTGACAGACAGGGGTACAGAGGCAGGGTGTGGGTGACAGACCGGGGTACAGAGGTGGGGTGTGGTGTGGGTGACAGACAGGGGTACAGAGGTGGGGTGTGGTGTGGGTGACAGACAGGGGTACAGAGGCAGGGTGTGGGTGACAGACAGGGGTACAGAGGTGGGGTGTGGGGGTGTGTGTGGGTGACAGACAGGGGTACAGAGGTGGGGTGTGGGGGTGTGTGTGGGTGACAGACAGGGGTACAGTGGTGGGGCGGGGTGTGGTGTGGGTGACAGACAGGGGTACAGAGGCGGGGTGTGGGTGGGTGACAGACAGGGGTACAGAGGTGGGGTGTGGGTGGGTGACAGACAGGGGGTACAGAGGTGGGGTGTGGGGGTGTGTGTGGGTGACAGACAGGGGTACAGTGGTGGGATGTGGGTGACAGACAGGGGGTACAGAGGCAGAGTGTGGGTGACAGACAGGGGTACAGAGGCGGGGTGTGGGTGGGTGACAGACAGGGGTACAGAGGTGGGGTGTGGTGTGGGTGACAGACAGGGGTACAGAGGCAGGGTGTGGTGTGGGTGACAGACAGGGGTACAGAGGCGGGGCGGGGTGTGGTGTGGGGGACAGACAGGGGTGCAGAAGCAGGCTGTGGGGGTGGAGGCCAGACAGGGGTACAGAGGCGGGGTGTGGGTGGGTGACAGACAGGGGTACAGAGGCGGGGTGTGGGTGGGTGACAGACAGGGGTACAGAGGCGGGGTGGGGTGGGTGCAGAGGCGGGGTGGGGACAGACAGGGGTGCAGAGGCGGGGTGTGGGTGGGTGGGTGACAGACAGGGGTGCAGAAGCAGGCTGTGGGGGTGGAGGCCAGACAGGGGTACAGAGGCGGGGTGTGGGTGGGTGACAGACAGGGGTACAGAGGCGGGGTGTGGGTGGGTGGGTGGGTGACAGACAGGGGTACAGAGGCGGGGTGTGGGTGGGTGACAGACAGGGGTACAGAGGCGGGGTGGGGTGGGGCAGACAGGGGTGCAGAAGCAGGCTGTGGGGGTGGGGGTGGGGGTGGAGGCCAGACAGGGGTACAGAGGCGGGGTGGGGTGGGGTGGGTGCAGAGGCGGGGTGGGGACAGACAGGGGTGCAGAGGCGGGGTGGGGCAGACAGGGGTGCAAAAGCAGGCGGTGGGGGTGGGGGTGGGGGTGGAGGCCAGACAGGGGTGCAGAGGCGGGGTGGGGACAGACAGGGGTGCAGAGGCGGGGTGTGGGTGGGTGGGTGGGTGACAGACAGGGGTACAGAGGCGGGGTGGGGACAGACAGGGGTACAGAGGCGGGGTGGGGACAGACAGGGGTACAGAGGCGGGGTGGGGACAGACAGGGGTACAGAGGCGGGGTGTGGGGGTGGAGGCCAGACAGGGGTACAGAGACGGGGTGGGGCAGACAGGGGTGCAGAGGCGGGGTGTGGGGTAGTGCTGACCCACCTGTGTGACTCCCGGGCTCCGGGAGCTGCTCCTTGCCCCGCATTGTTGCTGCTGCTGCTGCTGTACCGCGCCGCTCTGTTTATTTCAGTTTCTCTTTTTTTTGTTGCAGCGCTGGAAATTCCCAGCCCGGCGCTCGCGCGCTGATTGGCCGAGAGCCCCAGGGGGGCGGCGCCGCGCGAGAGGAGGGGAAACCCCAGCACGTGACCCGGCCGAGTGACGCGCGTCGGCAGCCCCGTTCGCCAGCGCGCTGCGGGAAACCCGGAGCGGAGTACCCGGCACAACACGGGTCGGAGCTACACAGGGGGGCCCAAAACCCGGACTGGATCACCGGCCAAAAGCAAAACCCAAATCCATTCCAGCCACAATCAAACATAGAAACATAGAAAATAGGTGCAGGAGTAGGCCATTCGGCCCTTCGAGCCTGCACCATCATTCAATATGATCCATTCACCCCAGTACCCCTTTCCTGCTTTCTCTCCATACCCCTTGATCCCTTTAGCCGTAAGGGCCACATCTAACTCCCTCTTGAATATAGAAACATAGAAACATAGAAAATAGGTGCAGGAGCAGGCCATTCGGCCCTTTGAGCCTGCACCGCCATTCAATAAGATCATGGCTGATCATTCACCTCAGTACTCCTTTCCTGCTTTCTCTCCATACCCCTTGATCCCTTTAGCCGTAAGGGCCACATCTAACTCCCTTTTGAATATATCTAACGAACTGGCCTCAACAACTTTCTGTGGTAGAGAATTCCACAGGTTCACAATTCTCCGAGTGAAGAAGTTTCTCCTCACCTCGGTCCTAAATGGCTTACTCCTTATCCTTAGACTGTGGTCCCTGGTTCTAGACTTCCCCAACATCGGGAACATTCTTTCTGCATCTAACCTGTCCAATCCCCATTTCTATCTGTCCTGTCCCATTCCTTCAAAATGTAAAATATCTCGATCAAATAATCTCATCATTTCCTCCATTTTAATGAAAAAAGCCCTCAATTTTTCAAGACTGTGTATTTCTAACAAACTGACATCAACAACTCTTGGCGTTAGAGAATTCCACAGGTTAATAACTCTCTGAGTAACAAATTAAACCAGCTGCGGGAGCGAAAAGGTTTAATACGGCCTGCCAATGTTGCACCGCCATTACGGGCATACTGGATACTGGATGTAATGTTGTCGTTTAATTTTATCACAGAATCATAGAAATTTACAGCTCGGAAGGAGGCAATTTGGCCCATCGTGTCCACGCTGGCCGAAAAAGAGCCATCCGACCTAATCCCACTCTCCAGCTCTTGGTCCATAGCCCTGCAGGTTTCAGCACTTCGAAGAAAGAAAGACTTGCATTTATATAGCAACCACCGGATATCTCAAAGCCTGTACAGCCAATGAAATACTTTCAAAGTGTAGTCATTGTTGTAATGTGGGAAATGCAGCAGCCAACTTGCGCACAGCAAACAGCAATGTGATAATGACCAGATCATCTCTTTTTTTTGTGATGTTGATTGAGGGATAAATATTGGCCAGGTCACTGGGGTGAACTCCCCTGCTCTTCTTCGAATTAGTGCCATGGGATCTTTTACATTCACCCAAGAGGTTTACATAAGAACATAAGAAATAGGAGCAGGAGTCGGCCATACGGCCCCTCGAGCCTGCTCCGCCATTCAATACGATCAAGGCTGATCCAATCATGGACTCAGGTCCACTTCCCATAACCCCTTATTCCCTTATCGTTTAAGAAACTGTCTGTCATGTATTCAACCAGCATTGTAACCCATGTATAAACTGACCTAAGTTGTACACCGTGAGAACACTGACCACTAGGTGGGAGACACTCCTAACCTGGACCTTCAGGTATAAAAGGGGAAGCTCCACCCACCTTCATCACTTGAGTGCTGAGGAATAAAGGACAGGTCACAGACTGACCTTCTCTCAAGCATGGGCCTCGTGTGCATTTATACTGTGTAGTAAGGACGTATCAATGGCGACAAGAAACTGGGATTTAAACCACGCGAGCATGGCCACTAGCAGAACAGACGAGAGGTACTGTGTTAAGGAATGGTTGGGACAGAGATTCAACATTGTGAAAGCAGCACACAGTTCTCCAGGCAGACAAGGGCAGTCAGGCATGCCCCAACATGTAGTCGAACCCAGAGGGGCAGTTCGACAGAGACGATGGCAAGCTGAACAGCGATTCATGCCATTGCAAGGGACAATGCGGCCAGTAATGGGGCCATCAACACCTGTTAATGGTGCACTCAAGGACAATAACAGGGGCAGTCAGGGACGATCGACTGGCAAGGGACCATTTGTTTCAAAACGCAACTCATGCTGGAGGCATGGAGGCATACATTCAGCCGGAGTTTGCAGAGATGAGCAAAATACCTGCAGAAATTGTAGAAATGGACACTGGGGGAAATCATTGGAAGCTGAAGTTCAGCGAGTTCATGTGGAGCACGTATACAGTTCATATACCAGGACGCCACCGATAATGATGAAAGTGCTCCTCAATGACATCCCAGTATCAATGGAGTTAGACACGGGTGCCAGCCAGTCCCTGATGGGTATCAAACAGTTCGAAAAGTTGTGGGCATCCAAGGCCAGGAGGCCAAAATTATCGGCGATTGACGCACAGCTACGGACTTACACAAAGCAGATCATTCCGGTGCTAGGCAGCGCCACGGTAGTCGTGACCCACAAAGATTCGGAGAACAGGTTGCCACTCTGGATTGTCCCAGGGGACGGTACTGCACTACTGGGGAGGAGTTGGCTTGCTGTCATGAACTGGAAATGGGGTGATGTCAATGCAATTTCCTCTGTGGAGCGAGTATCATGCTCACAGATCCTGGACAAATTTGACTCATTATTTCAACTCGGCATTGGCACTTTCATGGGGGCCAAGGTAGTGATTCACATAAACCCGGACGCCAAACCAGTACACCACAAGGCCAGAGCGGTGCCGTACGTGATGCAGGAAAAGATAGAAGGCGAATTGGACCGCCTGTTGAGGGAAGGCATCATCTCGCCAGTCGAATTCAGTGACTGGGCGAGCCCGATCGTGCCGGTGCTCAAGGCGGATGGGTCAGTCAGGATATGTGGCGATTACAAGGCCACCATCAATCGGGTGTCACTCCAAGACCAGTACCCGCTACCGAGAGCGGAGGACCTCTTTGCGACGTTATCCGGTGGTAAACTTTTTTCAAAATTGGACCTGACCTCAGCTTACATGACCCAGGAGCTGGCGAGTGAGTCGAAGAAGCTGACCACCATCACGACACACAAGGGGTTGTTTGAATACAACAAATGTCCGTTCGGGATTCGCTCGGCCGCCGCGATCTTCCAATGAAATATGGAAAGCCTCCTCAAGTCGATTCCAGGGACGGTGGTTTTTCAGGACGACATCCTCATTACGGGTTACGATACTGAAGAACACCTCCACAACCTGGAGGAGGTGCTACGCAGACTGGACCGGGTAGGTCTGCGACTGAAAAAGGCGAAGTGCGTCTTCCTAGCTCCAGAGGTAGAATTCCTGGGGATGAGGGTAGCAGCAGACAGGATCAGCCCTACTGCATCCAAGACGGAAGCGATCCAGAGAGCACCCAGACCCCGTAACATGACGGGGCTGCGTTCGTTCCTGGGGCTCCTGAACTATTTTGGTAACTTTCTTCCCAAATTGAGCACGCTGCTAGAGCCGCTACACGTGCTCCTACGCAAAGGTCGCGAATGGGTCTGTGGGGACAGCCAGGAAAGGGCTTTTAATAGAGCACGCAATTTGTTATGTTCCAACAATCTGTTAACGCTATATGACCCATGTAAGAAACTTGTGTTAACGTGCGATGCGTCGTCCTATGGTGTCGGGTGTGTGTTGCAGCATGTCAATGCCAAGGGTTAGTTACAGCCGGTAGCTTATGCCTCCAGGAGTCTGTCCCAGGCAGAAAGGGGCTACGGGATGATAGAAAAGGAGGCGCTCGCATGTGTATATGCGGTAAAGAAAATGCACCAGTACCTGTTTGGCAGGAAATTTGAGCTGGAGACAGATCACAAACCCCTAACGTCCCTTTTGGCTGACAACATAGAAACATAGAAACATAGAAAATAGGTGCAGGAGCAGGCCATTCAGCCCTTCTAGCCTGCACCGCCATTCAATGAGTTCATGGCTGAACATGAAACTTCAGTACCCACTTCCTGCTTTCACGCCATACCCCTTGATCCCCCGAGTAGTAAGGACTTCATCTAACTCCCTTTTGAATATATTTAGTGAATTGGCCTCAACTACTTCCTGTGGTAGAGAATTCCACAGGTTCACCACTCTCTGGGTGAAGAAGTTTCTCCTTATCTCGGTCCTAAATGGCTTACCCCTTATCCTTAGACTGTGACCCCTGGTTCTGGACTTCCCCAACATTGGGAACATTCTTCCTGCATCCAACCTGTCCAAACCCGTCAGAATTTTAAACGTTTCTATGAGGTCCCCTCTCATTCTTCTGAACTCCAGTGAATACAAGCCCAGTTGATCCAGTCTTTCTTGATAGGTCAGTCCCACCATCCCGGGAATCAGTCTGGTGAATCTTCGCTGCACTCCCTCAATAGCAAGAATGTCCTTCCTCAAGTTAGGAGACCAAAACTGTACACAATACTCCAGGTGTGGCCTCACCAAGGCCCTGTACAACTGTAGCAACACCTCCCTGCCCCTGTACTCAAATCCCCTCGCTATGAAGGCCAACATGCCATTTGCTTTCTTAACCGCCTGCTGTACCTGCATGCCAACCTTCAATGACTGATGTACCATGACACCCAGGTCTCGTTGCACCTTCCCTTTTCCTAATCTGTCACCATTCAGATAATAGTCTGTCTCTCTGTTTTTACCACCAAAGTGGATAACCTCACATTTATCCACATTATACTTCATCTGCCACGCATTTGCCCACTCACCTAACCTATCCAAGTCACTCTGCAGCCTCATAGCATCCTCCTCGCAGCTCACACTGCCACCCAACTTAGTGTCATCCGCAAATTTGAAGATACTACATTTAATCCCCTCGTCTAAATCATTAATGTACAATGTAAACAGCTGGGGCCCCAGCACAGAACCCTGCGGTACCCCACTAGTCACTGCCTGCCATTCCGAAAAGTACCCATTTACTCCTACTCTTTGCTTCCTGTCTGACAACCAGTTCTCAATCCACGTCAGCACACTACCCCCAATCCCATGTGCTTTAACTTTGCACATTAATCTCCTGTGTGGGACCTTGTCGAAAGCCTTCTGAAAGTCCAAATATACCACATCAACTGGTACTCCTTTGTCCACTTTATTGGAAACATCCTCAAAAAATTCCAGAAGATTTGTCAAGCATGATCTCCCTTTCACAAATCCATGCTGACTTGGACCTATCATGTCACCATTTTCCAAAAGCGCTGCTATGACATCCTTAATAATTGATTCCATCATTTTACCCACTACTGAGGTCAGGCTGACCGGTCGATAATGACCTGCTTTCTCTCTCCCTCCTTTTTTAAAAAGTGGGGTTACATTGGCTACCCTCCACTCGATAGGAACTGATCCAGAGTCAATAGAATGTTGGAAAATGACTGTCAATGCATCCGCTATTTCCAAGGCTACCTCCTTAAGTACTCTGGGATGCAGTCCATCAGGCCCTGGGGATTTATCGGCCTTCAATCCCATCAATTTCCCCAACACAATTTCCCGACTAATAAAGATTTCCCTCAGTTCCTCCTCCTTAATAGACCCTCTGACCACTTTTATATCCGGAAGGTTGTTTGTGTCCTCCTTAGTGAATACTGAACCAAAGTACTTGTTCAATTGGTCTGCCATTTCTTTGTTCCCCATTATGACTTCCCCTGATTCTGACTGCAGGGGACCTACGTTTGTCTTTACTAACCTTTTTCTCTTTACATACCTATAGAAACTTTTGCAATCCGCCTTAATGTTCCCTGCAAGCTTCTTCTCGTACTCCATTTTCCCTGCCCTAATCAAACCCTTTGTCCTCCTCTGCTGAGTTCTAAATTTCTCCCAGTCCCCAGGTTCGCTGCTATTTCTGGCCAATTTGTATGCCATTTCCTTGGCTTTAATACTATCCCTGATTTCCCTAGATAGCCACGGTTGAGCCACCTTCCCTTTTTTATTTATTTTTTTTTAAATTTAATTTATTTTATTTTATTTAACAAGGCCATAAATGCAAACGCATCGGCCCGCATACAGAGATGGGCACTCATGTTAGCTGCCTATGACTACACAATTCGGCACCGAAAACTGTGCCGATGCACTCAGCAGGCTCCCACTAGCCACCACTGAGGAGGCTACCGAGCATGGTGCTGAGATGGTCATGGCTGTTGAAGCTTTCGGAAGCGAAGGCTCACCCGTGACAGCCCGTCAGATTAAAGTCTGGACAAATAGAGACCCGCTATTGTCTCTAGTCAAGAAATGTGTCCTGAATGGGGACTGGGCAGCCACGTACAGGGCATGCCCTGAGAAATTTAAACCATTTCACAGGCGCAAGGATGAACTCTCGATTCAGGCCAATTGCCTACTGTGGGGAAACCGCGTAGTCATGCCCCAGATGGGCAGAGAGGTGTTCATCAGAGAACTCCACAATGGGCACCCGGGCATTGTCACGATGAAGGCAATTGCCAGGTCACACGTTTGGTGGCCAGTGATAGACGCAGATCGGGAACTTTGTGTTCGCAGGTGCAACACGTGTGCCCAGCTGGGCCATGCGCCCAGGGAAGCCCCTCTTAGCCCCTGGCCATGGCCTGCCAAGCCTTGGACACGTATCCATGTGGACTACGTAGGTCCTTTCATGGGGAAAATGTTTTTGGTTGTAGTAGACGCCTACTCGAAATGGATCGAGTGTGACATTTTAAATTCAAGCACATCCTTTGCCACGGTAGAAAGTCTACGGGCAATGTTCACCGCCCACGGTCTACCGGACAGCTTGGTCAGCGACAATGGCCCGTGCTTCACAAGCACTGAATTCCAGAACTTCATGGCAGGCAATGGAATTAACCATGTCAGAACGGCACCGTTCAAGCCGGCCTCAAACGGCCAGGCAGAACGAGCAGTGCAGATAATCAAACAGGGGATGCTCAGAATCCAAGGGGGTTCCCTACAAACCCGCTTATCACGCCTCCTGTTGGCCAATAGATCCCGACCACACTCACTCACAGGGGTTCCACCCGCAGAGCTGCTAATGAAAAGGACGCTCAAAACCCCGTTATCCCTTATACACCCCACCATGAAAGAAATTGTCGAGAGCAGGCGCCAGTCACAATATCACTACCATGACAGGAATGTGAGGGCGCGATGTATTGATGTAAATGATTCTGTTTTTGTCCTCAACTACGCTGCATGGCCCAAATGGCTCGCAGGAGCTGTGGTTGCCAAAGAGGGAAATAGGATTCTGGTAGTTAAACTTACCAATGGACAAATCTGCCGCAAACATGTGGATCAAACAAAAAGGAGGTTCAGCAACCCCATAGAAGAAGCAGAGGAAGAACACGACATAGAGTTTACTCCACCACAGGTGACCGAACACCGGAACCAAAGGGAGGAGAGCCCAGTCACTGTGGGCAGTCCGGACAGGCCTGAGGCACCGCAAACAGCAGACACTCAGGCCAGCGCCCAACAACCGGAGCCCCAACTCAGGCGCTCTACAAGGGAGCGTAAACCACCAGAGAGACTCAACCTGTGATCCCAATAAGACTTTGGGGGGGTGGGGGGGGAGGTGATGTCATGTATTCAACCAGCATTGTAACCCATGTACAAACTGACCTAAGTTGTACACCGTGAGAACACTGACTAGTAGGTGGGAGACACTCCTAACCTGGACCTTCAGGTATAAAAGGGGAAGCTCCACCCACCTTCATCACTTGAGTGCTAAGGAATAAAGGACAGGTCACAGACTGACCTTCTCTCAAGCATGGGCCTCGTGTGCATTTATATTGTGTAGTAAGGATGTATCACTGTCTATCTCTGTCTTAAATATATCCAATGTCCCGGCTTCCACAGCTCTCTGAGGCAGCAGATTCCACAAATTTACAACCCTGTAAGAGAAGAAATTCCTCCTTATCTCAGTTTTAAATGGGCAGCCCCTTATTCTAAGATTATGCCCCCTAGTTCTAGTCTCCCCCATCATTGGAAACATCCTCTCTGCATCCACCTTGTCATCTCCGAAAGACAGCACCTCCGATAGTGCAACGCTCCCTCAGCACTGCACTGGGAGTGTCAGCCTAGGTTTCTGTGCTCAAGTCTCTGGAGTGGGTCTTGAACCCACAACCTTCTGACTCAGAGGCGAGAGAGAGTGCTGCCCACTGAGCCACAGCTGGCTCGAAAACATCAAGTGCATATCCAAGTACTTTTCAACTGTGGCGAGGGGTTTCTGTCCCCACCATCATCATCATATCATAGGCAGTCCCTCGAAGCGAGATGACTTGCTTCCATGCCAAAAAGTGATGAGTTTACAGGTGTTTCAATGAAGGACCTAATATTCCGGATCCCGAACTACATCCTGAAGGGTGGAAGATGCCTGTGGGTGGATTTTTTTAACGTGGGGTGGCCGTTGCACACCAGCCACCACACGGGGCTTGACAGAGCGAGGTCTTGGTCCAGTGGCAAGGGTTAACCAAGACGACTGGAGACCAGCTCTGCTGCGCGGACCTAGTGCGCGCACACATATCGCACAGTGTGGGCTGGCCCGTGCTGCCCCTGGGCCCTCGCCTCTTCTGGGCCCCAGATTCAGGCCTCTCCTGGGCCCCGGTCACTTCCCTCTATGGACTCTTGCTGCTCCTTCGCCCCTCCTGCTGTGCCTGCCCGCACTGCAATCAGTGACCTGGCTTCACAGCCGTCGCCCTCCTGCAGCAGCACACGCTGCTCCCTGCAGTGGTATGCCGCCGTACACTGCTCCCTCCAATGGTCCCGGCCCGCTGATGGTCTTGCAGGTTGGGACCGCGCTGATTTCCGGGCCGGGCCACTGCACAAACACACACACACACACACAGAAACACACACACACACTCTCACACACAACACACACACAGAAACACACACACACACTCTCACACACAACACACACACAGAAACACACACACACACTCACACACAACACACACACAGAAACACACACACACACTCACACACAACACACACACAGAAACACACACACACTCTCTCACACAACACACACACAGAAACACACACACACACACTCTCTCACACAACACACACACAGAAACACATACACACACACTCTCACACAACACACACACACACACACACAGAAACACACAAACAAACACACACTCACACACAGAAACACACACACACACTCTCTCACACAGCACACACACACACACACAGAAACACACACACAAACACACACTCATACACACTCACACACAGAGAAACACACACAGAAACACACACACACACACTCTCACACAACACACACACACACACACACACAGAAACACACACACAAACACACACTCATACACACTCACACACAGAGAAACACACACACAAACACACACACACACACACACAGAAACACACACACGCACACACACACAGAGAAACACACTCACACACACACACAGAAACACACATACACACTCTCACACAACACACACAAACACACACACACACACAGAGACACACACACAAACACACACTCACACACACACACACACAGAAACACACACACTCACACACACAGAAACACACACACACACACACACACACACAGAAACACATACACACACACAGAAACACACACACACACAGAAACACACACACACACACACAGAAACACACACACTCACACACACAGAAACACACACACACACACTCACACACAGAAACACACACTCACACACACAGAAACACACACACACACACACACAGAAACACACACACACACACAAACACACACACACACACAGAAACACACACACACACACACACACACAGAAACACACACACACACACAGAAACACACACACACACAGAAACACACACACACACACACACACACACACACTACCACCCTTTCAGGCAATGAACTCCAGACCCCCACAGCCTCTGAGTGAAAAAAATTATTTCCAACTCCCCTGTAATTCTTCTATCAATTACTTTAAATCCATTCCTCCTGAATTCTCTGCTAAGGGAAATAGGTCCTTCCTATCCCCTCTGTCTAGGTCGCTCATAATTTTACACACCCCAATTAAATCTCCCCTCAGTTTTCTCTGTTCCAAAGGAAACAACCCCAACCTATTCAATCTTTCCTCATAGTTAAAATTCTCCAGTCCAGGCAACATCCTCATAAATCTCCTCTGTACCCTCTCTAGTGCAACAGGTTTATTTGTAAAATGAGACGTTAAATCAACGCCCCGTCTGCCCTCTCAGGTGGGTGAAAAAGATCCTACGCCCACTATTTTGAAGAAGAGCGGGGGAGTTCTCCCCGGTGTCCTGGGGCCAATATTTATCCCTCAATCCACATAACAAAAAACAGATGATCTGGTCATTATCACATTGCTGTTTGTGGGAGCTTGCTGTGCACAAATTGGCTGCCGCATTTCCCACATTACAACTGTGACTGCACTCCAAAAGTACTTCATTGGCTGTAAAGCGCTTCAGGACGTCCTGAGGTTGTGACAGGCGCTATAGTGAAGCTACTGAGATCCTCCCTACTATATTGTAGACTTGAGTATTCCGACGCACTCCTGGCCGGCCTCCCACATTCTACCCTACATAAACTAGAGGTCATCCAAAACTCGGCTGCCCCGTGTCCTAACTCGCACCAAGTCCCGCTCACCCATCACCCCCTGTGCTCGCTGACCCCGTGTCCTAACTCGCACCGAGTCCCGCTCACCCATCACCCCCTGTGCTCGCTGACCCCGTGTCCTAACTCACACCGAGTCCCGCTCACCCATCACCCTCTGTGCTCGCTGCCCCGTGTCCTAACTCGCACCGAGTCCCGCTCACCCAGTACCCCCTGTGCTCGCTGACCCCGTGTCCTAACTCGCACCGAGTCCCGCTCACCCATCACCCCCTGTGCTCGCTGACCCCGTGTCCTAACTCGCACCAAGTCCCGCTCACCCATCACCCCCTGTGCTCGCTGACCCCGTGTCGTAACTCGCACCGAGTACCGCTCACCCATCACTCCCTGTGCTCGCTGACCCGTGTCCTAACTCGCACCGAGTCCCGCTCACCCATCACCCCCTGTGCTCGCTGACCCCGTGTCCTAACTCACACCGAGTCCCGCTCACCCATCACCCTCTGTGCTCGCTGCCCTGTGTCCTAACTCGCACCAAGTCCCGCTCACCCAGTACCCCCTGTGCTCGCTGCCCCGTGTCCTAACTCGCACCGAGTCCCGCTCACCCATCACCCCCTGTGCTCACTGCCCCGTGTCCTAACTCACACCGAGTCCCGCTCACCCATCGCCCCCTGTGCTCGCTGCCCCGTGTCCTAACTCGCACCAAGTCCCGCTCACCCAGTCCCCCCTGTGCTCGCTGCCCCGTGTCCTAACTCGCACCGAGTCCCGCTCACCCATCACCCTCTGTGCTCACTGCCCCGTGTCCTAACTCGCACCGAGTCCCGCTCACCCATCACCCTCTGTGCTCGCTGCCCCGTATCCTAACTCGCACCGAGTCCCGCTCACCCATCACCCTCTGTGCTCACTGACCCACATTGGCTCCCGGTTAAGCAACGTCTTGATTTCAAAATTCTCATCTTTAATTTCAAATCATTCCGTGGCCCTCGCCCCCTCCCTATCTCTGTAATCTCCTCCAGCCCCACAACCCCCCGAGATCTCTGCGCTCCTCTAATTCTGCCCTCCTGAGCATCACTGATTATAATCGCTCCACCATCGGTGGCCGTGCCTTATGTTGCCTGGGCCCCAAGCTCTGGAACTCCCTCTCTAAACCTCTCCGCCTCTCTACCTCTCTCTCCTCCTTCAAGACGCTCCTTAAAACCTACCTCTTTGACCGAGCTTTTGGTCACCTGCGCTAATTTCTATTTATGCGGCTCGGTGTCAAATTTGTATCGTTATAACACTCCTGTGAAGCACCTTGGGACGTTTCACTACGTTAAAGGCGCTATATAAATACAAGTTGTTGTTGTATCATGAGACTGCACCAACCGCTACTTCCATCTGCCTCGTCCATTGCAGTTCTACAAGATGCACTGCAGTAACTCGCCAAGACTCCACCAACAGCACCTCCCAAACCCACGGCCTCTACCACCTCATCATAGGCAATCCCTCGAAATCGAGGAAGACTTGCTTCCATTCCAAAAATGAGTTCTTAGGCGACTGAACAGTCCAATACAAGAACCACAGTCTCTGTCACAGGTGGGACAGACAATGGTTGAGGGAAAGGGAGGGTGGGACTGGTTTGCCGCACGCTCCTTCCGCTGTCTGCGCTTGATTTCTGCACGCTCTCGGCGACGAGACTCGAGGTGCTCAGCGCCCTCCCGGATGCACTTCCTCCACTTAGGGCGGACTGGTCTTTGGCCAGGAACTCCCAGGTGTCGGTGGGGATGTTGCACTTTATCAGGGAGGCTTTGAGGGTGGTCCCTTGTAACGTTTCCTCTGCCCACCTTTGGCTCGTTTGCCGTGAAGGAGTTCCGAGTAGAGCGCTTGCTTTGGGGAGTCTCGTGTCTGGCGTGCGGACAATGTGGCCCGCCCAGCGGAGCTGATCGAGTGTGGTCAGTGCTTCGATGCTGGGGATGTTGGGCCTGGTCGAGGACGCTAACGTTGGTGCGTCTGTCCTCCCAGGGACTCTACCCCCGAGAAGGACAAGGGCAGCTGGCGCATGGGAACACCACCACCTCCACGTTCCCCTCCCAGTCACACACCGTCCCGACTTGGAGATATATCGGCCGTTCCTTCATCGTCGCTGGGTCACAATCCCGGAACTCCCTCCCTAACAGCGCTGTGTGGGAGCACCTTCACCACACGGGACTGCAGCGGTTCAAGAAGGCGGCTCACCCCCCACCTTCTCGAGGGGCGATTTGGGACGGGCAATAAATGCTGGGCCTTGCCAGCGACGCGTACGTGGGGTGAATGGAAAAAGAAAGAAAAAGGAACAGGCAGCGAGTGTTCGAGGCAGGCCTGTGGACAGGAGTTTCCTACTCGGTACCTGGTAACACGAAACAATTCGCATCAACGGAAAAAGAGGATCACAGCAAACCGAAACGCAGAACTCCACCGGGCTGTAGAATCAGTTCCCTCTTTCGTACAGCAGCAATTACAGTGAGATGAATGAATAATATCGCTACTGACAGTGACGCACAGGGGATTCTCTCCACCGAGCGTTCGCTGTGTTGCTCAGTGTGAGAGGTTGTGAAGACCCTCCTTGGCATCGGGATGTTTATTTGCGCAGCTGATCGATTCCTTTTCAGAGATCTCCTGCGAATCTCTATTTCTTCCCCTGAGCGCATTGCGGCAGAGTTTCCGTGTCAGCCGTAGCTCAGTGGGCAGCACACACTTGCTCTATGAATCAGAAGGTTGTGAGTTCAACTCCCGCTCCAGAAACTTGAGCACAATAAAAGCGACACTCCCGATGCAGTACGGATTTAGAAGCTTTTTTTAAAACACACCTGTTGGTGTCCTTGTGCTCAAAAGAACCAGGTTCATTTGAAAGCCCCGGTTAGGGCCTGCAAACGGACGCAATTAGCGAAATTCATTGGGGATTCATTCACTTGTCATACATAGCACAAAGGAAGATAGTTGTTGGAGCTCAATCATCATCATAGGCAGTCTCTCGAAATCGAGGAAGACTTGCTTCCACTCTAAAAGTGAGTTCTCAGGTGGCTGAACGGTCCGAGACAGGAATTACAGTCCCTGTCACAGGTGGGACAGATAGTCGGTGAGGGAAAGGGTGGGGTGGGGAGTCTGGTTTGCCGCACGCTCCTTCCGCTGCCTGCGCTTGGTTTCTGCGCGCTCTCGGCGACGAGACTCGAGGTGCTCAGCGCCCTCCCGGATGCACTTCCTCCACCTTAGGGCGGACTGGTCTTTGGCCAGGGACTCCCAGGTGTCCGTGGGGATGTTGCATTTAACCAAGGAGGCTTTGAGGGTGCCCTTGAAATGTTTCCTCTGCCCACCTTGAGCTCGCTTGCCGTGCAGGAGTTTCGAGTAGAGCGCTTGCTTTGGGAGTCTCGTGTCGGGCATGTGAACAATGTGGCCCGCCCAGTGGAGCTGGTCGAGTGTGGTCAATCATCCCACTGTCGGAGGTGCCGTCTTTCGGATGAGACGTTAAACCGAGGCCCTGTCTCCCCTCTCAGGTGGATGTAAAAGATCCCATGGCACTATTTCGAAGAAGAGTAGGGCAGGTATCCTGGGGCCAATATTTATCCCTCAATCAACATCACTAAAAAACAGATTATCTGGGTCATTATCGCATTGCTGTTTGTGGGAGCTTGCTGTGCGCAAATTGGCTGCCGCGTTTCCCACATCACAACAGTGACTACACTTCAGAAAGTACTTCATTGGCTGTCAAGCGCTTTGGGACGTCCGGCGGGCGTGAAAGGCACTGCAGAAATGCAAGTCTTTCTTTCTTTGAAGTGCCGAAGCCAGCAGGTCTAAGAGCTGGAGAGTGAGATTAGGTTGGCTAGCTCTTTTTCGGCATAATTGCGCCCGTTTGGCAATGTGTTCGTGTTCCCCGAGTTTCCGCTCAAGCTCATTTGCATGTCGGCGGTGGTAAAACCTGGTGTGAACCAGTGCAATCGGGCAGCGTTTTAAATCCGGATTTATTAAAAAATATATTTTCCTTCCTCTATTTAAAAGTGGTAATTGGGTGAAGTTTGGTTAATGCAGCTGAAAACAGATTTATCACAAACAAATGAGCATTTTTAATCAGAGGGTTAATCCGCCACCTCTGAGCAGCATGATTTTAAATGACCGAAATTCATTAATACATCAATCTATGTTCTAGGTATGTGGGTTATGTTTCTCAGGGTCTCAAGTAAATTCAAACAAAAGTCACGTTTACAAGATTTTAAAACATACCTGTTTTTGTCCTGGTGGCCAAAAGAACCAGGTTAATTTTGAAAGCCCCAGTAAAGGCCTACAAACGAAGACAATTATCGGAAAGCCCCACAATGGGGATTAATTCACTTGTCTTACCTCGCACAAAGGACGATGGTTGTGGTGGTTGGAGGTCATTCATCCCAGGCCCCAGGACATCGCTGCAGGAGTTCCTCAGGGCAGTGTCCTAGGCCCAACCATCTTCAGCTGCTTCATCAATGACCTTCCCTCCATCATCAGGTCAGAAGTGGGGATGTTCGCTGACGATCGCACAGTGTTCAGTTCCATTCGCAACTCCTCAGATAATGGAACTGTCATGTATTCAACCAGCATTGTAACCCATGTACAAACTGACCTAAGTTGTACACTGTGAGAACAATGACCACTAGGTGGTGAACTTGTGGGAGACACTCCTAACCTGGACCTTCAGGTATAAAAGGGGAAGCTCCACCCACCTTCATCACTTGAGTGCTAAGGAATAAAGGACAGGTCACAGACTGACCTTCTCTCAAGCATGGGCCTCGTGTGCATTTATACTGTATAGTAAGGACGTATCAATGGCGACGAGAAACTGGGATTAAACCACGCGAGCATGGCCACTAGCAGAACAGACGAGAGGTACTGTGTTAAGGAATGGTTGGGACAGAGATTCAATATTGTTAAAGCAGCACACAGTTCTCCAGGCAGACAAGGGCAGTCGGACATGCCCCAACATGTAGTCGAACCCAGAGGGGGAGTTCGACAGAGACAATGGCAAGCTGAACAGCGATTCACGCCATTGCAAGGGACAATGCGGCCAGTAATGGGGCCATCAACACCTGTTAATGGTGCACTCAAGGACAATAACAGGGGCAGTCAGGGACGATCGACTGGCAAGGGACCTTTTGTTTCAAACCGTAACTCATGCTGGAGGCGTGGAGGCATACATTCAGCCGGAGTTTGCAGAGATGAGCAAAATACCTGCAGAAATTGTAGAAATGGACACTGGGGGAAATCGCTGGAAGCTGAAGTTCAGCGAGTTCATGTGGAGCACACATACAGTTCATACACCAGGACGCCACCGATAATGATGAACGTGCTCCTCAATGGCATCCCAGTATCAATGGAGTTAAACACGGGGGCCAGCTAGTCCCTGATGGGTATCAAAAAGTTCGAAAAGTTGTGGGCATCCAAGGCCAGGAGGCCAAAATTATCGCCGATTGACGCACAGCTACGGACTTACACAAAGCAGATCATTCCGGTGCTAGGCAGCACCACGGTAGTCGTGACCCACAAAGATTCGGAGAACAGGTTGCCACTCTGGATTGTCCCGGGGGATGGTCCCGCACTACTGGGGAGGAGTTGGCTTGCTGTCATGAACTGGAAATGGGGCGATGTCAATGCAATTTCCTCTGTGGAGCGAGTATCATGCTCACAGATCCTGGACAAATTTGACTCATTATTTCAACCCAGCATTGGCACTTTCATGGGGGCCAAGGTAATGATTCACATAAACCCGGACGCCAGACCAGTACACCACCAGGCCAGAGCGGTGCCGTACGTGATGCGGGAAAAGATAGAAGGCGAATTGGACCGCCTGTTGAGGGAAGGCATCATCTCGCCAGTCGAATTCAGTGCCTGGGCGAGCCCGATAGTGCCGGTGCTCAAGGCGGATGGGTCGGTCAGGATATGTGGCGATTACAAGGCCACCATCAATCGGGTGTCACTCCAAGACCAGTACCCGCTACCGAGAGCGGAGGACCTCTTTGCGACGCTATCCGGTGGCAAACTTTTTTCAAAATTGGACCTGACCTCAGCTTACATGACCCAGGAGCTGGCGAGTGAGTCGAAGAAGCTGACCACCATCACGACACACAAGGGGTTGTTTGAGTACAACAGATGTCCGTTCGGGATTCGCTCGGCCGCCTTGATCTTCCAACGAAATATGGAAAGCCTCCTCAAGTCGATTCCAAGGACGATGGTTTTTCAGGACGACATCCTCATCACGGGTTACGATACTGAAGAACACCTCCACAACCTGGAGGAGGTGCTAAGCAGACTGGACCGGGTAGGTCTGCGACTGAAAAAGGCGAAGTGCGTCTTCCTAGTTCCAGAGGTAGAATTCCTGGGGATGAGGGTAGCAGCAGACGGGATCAGCCCTACTGCATCCAAGACGGAAGCGATCCAGAGAGCCCTTAACACAACGGAGCTGCGTTCGTTCCTGGGGCTCCTGAACTATTTTGCTAACTTTCTTCCCAAATTGACCACGCTGCTAGAGCCGCTACACGTGCTCCTACGCAAAGGTCGCGAATGGGTCTGGGGGGACAGCCAGGAAAGGGCTTTTAATAGAGCACGCAATTTGTTATGTTCCAACAATCTGTTAACGCTATATGACCCATGTAAGAAACTTGTGTTAACGTGCGATGCATCGTCCTATGGTGTCGGGTGTGTGTTGCAGCATGTCAATGCCAAGGATCAGTTACAGCCGGTAGCTTATGCCTCCAGAAGTCTGTCCCAGGCAGAAAGGGGCTACGGGATGGTAGAAAAGGAGGCGCTCGCATGTGTATATGCGGTAAAGAAAATGCACCAGTACCTGTTTGGCAGGAAATTTGAGCTGGAGACAGATCACAAACCCCTAACGTCCCTTTTGGCCGACAACAAGGCCATAAATGCAAACGCATCGGCCCGCATACAGAGATGGGCACTCACGTTAGCTGCCTATGACTACACAATTCGGCACAGACCGGGCACCGAAAACTGCGCCGATGCACTCAGCAGGCTCCCACTAGCCACCACTGAGGGGGCTACCGAGCATGGTGCTGAGATGGTTATGGCTGTTGAAGCTTTCGGAAGCGAAGGCTCACCCGTGACAGCCCGTCAGATTAAAGTCTGGACAAATAGAGACCCGCTATTGTCTCTAGTCAAGAAATGTGTCCTGAATGGGGACTGGGCAGCCACGTACAGGGCATGCCCTGAGAAATTTAAACCATTTCACAGGCACAAGGATGAACTCTCGATTCAGGCCAATTGCCTACTGTGGGTAAACCGCGTAGTCATGCCCCAGATGGGCAGAGAGGTGTTCATCAGAGAACTCCACAATGGGCACCCGGGCATTGTCACGATGAAGGCAATTGCCAGGTCACACGTTTGGTGGCCAGAGATAGACGCAGATCTGGAACTTTGTGTTTGCAGGTGCAACACGTGTGCCCAGCTGGGCCATGCGCCCATTGAAGCCCCCCTTAGCCCCTGGCCATGGCCCACCAAGCCTTGGTCATGCATCCATGTGGACTACGCAGGTCCTTTCATGGGGAAAATGTTTTTGGTTGTAGTAGACGCCTACTCCAAATGGATCGAGTGGGGCATTTTAAATTCAAGCACATCCTCTGCCACGGTAGAAAGTCTACGGGCAATGTTCAACGCCCACGGTCTACCAGACATCTTGGTCAGTGACAATGGCCCGTGCTTCACAAGCTCTGAATTCCAGGACTTCATGGCAGGCAATGGAATTAACCATGTTAGAACGGCACCGTTCAAGCCGGCCTCAAACGGCCAGGCAGAACAAGCAGTGCAGATAATCAAACAGGGGATGCTCAGATTCCAAGGGGGTTCCCTACAAACCCGCTTATCACGCCTCCTTTTGGCCTATAGATCCCGACCACACTCGCTAATGAAAAGGACGCTCAAAACCCGATTATCCCTTATACACACCACCATGAAAGAAATTGTCGAGAGCAGGCGCCAGTCACAATATCACTACCATGACAGGAATGCGAGGGCGCGATGTATTGATGTAAATTATCCTGTTTTTGTTCTCAACTACGCTGCAGGGCCCAAATGGCTCGCAAGCACTGTGGTTGCCAAAGAGGGAAATAGGATTCTGGTAGTTAAACTTACCAATGGACAAATCTGCCGCAAACATGTGGATCAAACAAAAAGGAGGTTCAGCAACCCCATAGAAGAAGCAGAGGAAGAACACGACGTAGAGTTCACTCCACCACAGGTGACCGAACACCGGAACCAAAGGGAGGAGAGCCCAGTCACTGTGGGCAGTCCGGACAGGCCTGAGGCACCGCAAACAGCAGACACTCAGGCCAGCGCCCAACAACCGGAGCCCCAACTCAGGCGCTCTACAAGGGAGCGTAAACCACCAGAGAGACTCAACCTGTGATCCCAATAAGACTTTGGGGGGGGGAGGTGATGTCATGTATTCAACCAGCATTGTAACCCATGTATAAACTGACCTAAGTTGTACACCGTGAGAACACTGACCACTAGGTGGGAGACACTCCTAACCTGGACCTTCAGGTATAAAAGGGGAAGCTCCACCCACCTTCATCACTTGAGTGCTAAGGAATAAAGGACAGGTCACAGACTGACCTTCTCTCAAGCATGGGCCTCGTGTGCATTTATACTGTGTAGTAAGGACGTATCAGGAACAGTCTATGCCCGCATGCAGCAAGACCTGGACGACATTCACGCTTGGGCTGATAAGTGGCAAGTAACATTCACGCCACAAAAGTGCCAGGCAATGACCATCTCCAACAAGCGATAGTCTAACCACCTCCCCTTGATATTCAACGGCATTACCATCACAGAATCCCCCACCATCAACATCCTGGGGGTCTCCATTGACCGGAAACTTAACCAGACCAGCCACATAAATACCGTGGCAACACGAGCGGGTCAGAGGCTGGGTATTCTGCGGCGAGTGTCTCACCTCCTGACTCCCCAAAGCCTTTCCCCCATCTACAAGTCACAAGTCAGGAGTGTGATGGAACATTCTCCACTTGCCTGGATGAGTTGCAGCTCCAACAACACTCGAGAAGCTCGACACCATCCAGGACAAAGCAGCCCGCTTTGATCAACACGCTACCCACCACCTTCAACACTCACTCCCTCCACCACCGGCGCCCCCTGGCTGCAGTGTGCACCGTCTACAAGATGCACCGCGGCAACTCGCCAAGGCTTCTTCGGCAGCACCTCCCAAACCCGCGGCCTCTACCTCCTAGAAGGACAAGGGCAGCAGGCGCATGGGAACACCACCACCTCCACATTCCCCTCCCAGTCACACACCATCCTGACTTGGAAATATATCGGCCGTTCCTTCATCGTCGCTGGGTCACAATCCTGGAACTCCCTTCCTAACAACACAGTGAAAGAAAGAAAGACTTGCATTTATATAGCGCCTTTCACGACCACCGGACGCCCAAAGTGCTTTACAGCCAATGAAGTACTTTTGGAGTGTAGTCACTGTTGTAATGTGGGAAACGCGGCAGCCAATTTGCGCACAGCAAGCTCCCACAAACAGCAAAGTGATAATGACCCAGATTATCTGTTTTTTGGAAATGTTGACTGAGGGATAAATAAAGAACTCCCTGCTCTTGTTTGAAATAGTGCCATGGGATCTTTTACGTCCACCCAAGGGAGCAGACGGGGCCTCGCTTTACGAATGACGGCCCCTCCGACAGTGCAGCACTCCCTCAGAGCTGCACTGGGAATGTCAGCCTAGATTAATGTGCTCATGTCCCTAGAATCTTGAACCAACCCTCAGGTTATAAGAACATAAGAACATAAGAATTAGGAACAGGAGTAGGCCATCTAGCCCCTCGAGCCTGCTCCGCCATTCAACAAGATCATGGCTGATCTGGCCATGGACTCAGCTCCACTTACCCGCCCGCTCCCCGTAACCCTTAATTCCCTTATTGGTTAAAAATCTATCTATCTGTGACTTGAACACATTCAATGAGCTAGCCTCAACTGCTTCCTTGGGCAGAGAATTCCACAGATTCACAACCCTCTGGGAGAAGAAATTCCTTCTCAACTCGGTTTTAAATTGGCTCCCCTGTATTTTGAGGCTGTGCCCCCTAGTTCTAGTCTTCCCGACCAGTGGAAATAACCTCTCTGCCTCTATCTTGTCCATCCCTTTCATGATTTTAAATGTTTCTATAAGATCACCCCTCATCCTTCTGAACTCCAACGAGTAAAGACCCAGTCTACTCAATCTATCATCATAAGGTCACCCCCTCATCTCCGGAATCAGCCTAGTGAATCGTCTCTGTACCCCCTCCAAAGCTAGTATATCCTTCCTTAAGTAAGGTGACCAAAACTGCACACAGTACTCCAGGTGCGGCCTCACCAATACCCTGTACAGTTGCAGCAGGACCTCCCTGCTTTTGTACTCCATCCCTCTCGCAATGAAGGCCAACATTCCATTTGCCTTCCTGATTACCTGCTGCACCTGCAAACTAACTTTTTGGGATTCATGCACAAGGACCCCCAGGTCCCTCTGCACCTCAGCATGTTGTAATTTCTCCCCATTCAAATAATATTCCCTTTTACTGTTTTTTTTCCCAAGGTGGATGACCTCACACTTTCCGACATTGTATTCCATCTGCCAAACCTTAGCCCATTCGCTTAACCTATCCAAATCTCCTTGCAGCCTCTCTGAGTCCTCTACACAACCCGCTTTCCCACTAATCTTAGTGTCATCTGCAAATTTTGTTGCACTACACTCTGTCCCCTCTTCCAGGTCATCTATGTATATTGTAAACAGTTGTGGTCCCAGCACTGATCCCTGTGGCACACCACTAACCACCGATTTCCAACTCGAAAGCACTTCACATAACGCCTTTATATAACGCCTTTCACAACCACCGGACATCCCAGAGCGCCTTACAGCCAATGAATTAAAAATAGCCTGTTTGTACCGAATGCATTTTTATTTATCTGTTTAATGTTAAATTAATTGGTTAGTTTATAGCCTGAGACTTGATCTGATTCATTTGTTGACGTCTCGGAGATCACGCACAAGGATTCTCTGTTCCAACACTTGTCTCACTACAGTTACCGGTAGCTTGGGAGGAAAGGACTACTCCTGGTCATAGTGGATACGAGGTCTGCTTAAGGCAGTAGACGGTGGGGCCAAATAAATTTAGCCTAACAGCCCAAAGATGTAACATTCTGCAACGTTTCCATTTTTTCTAATGTCAGCCGTGGCTCAGTGGGCAGCACTTTCGCCTCTGAGTCGAAGGTCGTGGGTTCGAGTCCCACTCCAGGGACTTGGCCACAAAAAACCTAGTGCAGTGCCGAGGGAGCGCAGCACTGTCGGAGGTGCAGTCTTTCGGAGGAGATGTTAAACCGGGGTCCCGTCTGCCCTCTCAGGTCGATGTAAAATATGTGACAGTTCGTTGAAGAGCAGGGGCGATCGCGTCAATATTTATCCCTCAAACCACATCAGAAAAATACAAATTACGTGGTCATTGCTGCGTGTGGGAGCTTGCTGTGCGCAAATTGGCTGCTGCGTTTCCCACATTACAACAGCGACTACACTCCAAAAACTGTACTTCATTGGCTGTAAAGTGCTTTGAGACGTCCGGTAGGTCGTGAAAGGCGCTATATAAATGCAAGTCTTTCTTATGCGGAAAGACGTCTCAAGGCATTTCACTGTGCAGTGGGATATCACCGACACCTGGGAGTCCCCGGCCAAAGAACGCCCTAAGTGGAGGAAGAGCATCCGGGAGGGCGCTGAGCACCTCGAGCCTCGTCGCCAAAAGCAAGCGCAGGCAGCGGAAGGAGCGTGCGGCAAACCAGTCCCACCCTCCCTTTCCCTCAACCACTGTCTGTCCCACCTGTGACAGGGACTGTGGCTCTCGTATTGGACTGTTCAGCCACCTAAGGACTCATTTTAAGAGTGGAAGCAAGTCTTCCTCGATTCCGAGGGACTGCCTATGATGATGATGGGGGGATATCGGGGGGATGAGTGGACGTCCCGGCAATAGAGAGATTCAGAGCGGTGGCCAAAAGCACGGCCACATCTTAAGAAGGGTCTTAAAAATTGGGCAGTGAACCCGATAGACTTCATGAGGGAGGGTGGGATATTCAAGAGTCTGGAATCAGAGGAGCAAAGAATTCACGGAGACGGAGAACCAAGGCCACTGCATACCAATCAAGAGTAACAAAAATTCCTGTTGGTTCCTGGGAGTGAAGGGTCCTGGGGAGCGTGCAGGGAAGTGGGGCTGAGTCCATGATCAGATCAGCCATGATCTTATTGAATGGCGGAGCAGGCTCGAGGGGCCGAATGGCCGACTCCTGCTCCTATTTCTTATGTTCTTTTGTTCCTGCTAAGCCGTGCAGTGGTCTGGAGGTCCCACGCAGACCCACTCATCGGCTCCTGCACACTCTCCACCTTGCCATCCTCGCCATGGTGCACCATCTTGCCGTCAGGAGGAGGCGGGGGTCCCCAATGGAGTACACTCTACGCGGGAGTCCTCCCTCTATTTATTGGTGACTTGGCCTGGAGGGTGGTGCACGGAGCAGTCCCGCGCAATAAGTTTTTAAGTCGGTTCATGGGCTCCCGGGCCGCCTGCATTTTCTGCGGTCTGGAGGAGTCCGCGTTCCACGCGTATGTACAGCGTGCGAGGTTGCAGCCCCTCTTCCAATAGTTGAAGGGGCTGCTCCTCGATTTCTGGCTGCACTTCAGTCCCACGCTCCTGACCTTAGGGCACCCTGTGCGGAGGGGAGCGGGCAGGTCGGAGGGTCTCCTCGTGGGACTGCTCCTGGGCCTGGCCAAGGGGACCATCAGCCGGTCCAGGCAGCGGGTGGTCGAGGGGTCGTTCAGCCCAACTGCCTGCCTCTCTTCCGCGGCTACATCCGAGCCGGGGTGTCCCTGGAGATGGAGCACGCGGTGTCCACCGGTACGCTCGCGACCTTCCGCGAGAGGTGGGCGCCGGAGGGGTTGGAGTGCATCATCTCAACAGGGAACAAAATTTTAATTTGATTTGGCAAAGTTCCCTTTATTGTTTATTTGGAAACTTGTGAGTTTTGATGCGCTTACAAAAAGGGGCACTTGATTCAAAGTGATATTTAAAATAGTTGTAGAGCTGTTGAGTTAGGAGTGGCTTAGCCAGTCACGTGATGTTCACAAGACTCAATAAAACCCCAGCCAGTTGGGTTTGGGGGATCGACGATGGGGCAGGTGGTTGTGAGCCTGGTGGATGAACTGGTAATGTGCAGTGCGATTGTTAAACATTTTGCTAATAAACCAACTAGTTCTTAATAGCAATGTGTTGCTATGAATTCTTAAGCAAAGAACCCATGAAGCAAATGGATTACACCCTCCCAACTGCTGTCACAGACAGAGATCAGCGCGCTCAACAAAGAGCAGAAATAAAACCTGGGACTTTCCTCTTCTGTGTCGCTGCCTAAACCACCTGAATCATTGGGGTCATTCCGTTGGGAGTTTTGGGTTCGGTCGCTCTGATCCACCTTTGAGAGCTGGTGAGTGGTGATGAGGGTGCAACGAGAGGTTGCAGACGCTGAACGGTGTGTGGTGATTGCTTCTCGAGCCTCCCCTCAGCCCATCCCGCGATAACCACCGCCTACCCTAACTCATTCTCCCAAAGACTCCCTCAGTATCCACTCCCGCCCATCACTTACAAGCTTTGGAGACACAGGACCGGTAATCACATCCCGAATCACATCTTTATCTCGTCTTCCCTCCTAATCATTCCAGCCTTGGTGATGCCCTGCAGGATACACTTTGGCCCAGTAATAAATTATATTACACGGGATATACGGCACAGAAACAGGCCATTGGGCCCAACCAGTCCGTGCCGGCGTTTATGCTCCACTCGAGCCTCCTCCCGTCTTTCCTCATCTAAATCTATCGGCATAACCCTCTATTCCCTTCTCCCTCATGTGTTTGTCCAGCCTCCCCTTAAATGCATCGATACTATTCGCCTCAACCCCTCCCTGTGGCAGTGAGTTCCACATTCTCACCGCTCTCTGAGTAAAGAGGTTTCTCCTGAATTCCCCATTGGGTTTCTGGGTGACTGTCTTATATTGATGGCCTCTAGTTTTGCTCTTCCCCACAAAATGGAAACATTCTCTCTCTGTATCCACTCCATCAAAACCTTTCATCATTTTAAAGACCTCTATTAGGTCACCCCTCAGCCTTCTCTTTTCAAGAGAAAAAGAGAACCAGCCTTTTTTTTCCCCAAAAATATACTTTATTCATATAACATTTTCACAATACATTGGAAAATAGCTCAGTACCTTACGGTGAGCAATTCCATACAATTCTTTTGGATGCTGACACCAGTTCCATACAATGCACTAGCGTGCATTTCATTTCAAGGTACAGTTTAGTACAATCGGTAAATCACGTTACATGTAGTACTGAGCAAATAAGGGTATTACCTGGAGCAGATGAGAACAGGTTTACATTAGATTCCAGGATACATTCCGATACCGATCACCAATCACGTTACATGTAGCACAATGCAGATGGAAGCAGTACACAGACCGGATGAGAATACATTTACATTTCTTTACAAGTTACTAAACAGTGCAGAGACTTTCATTATACATGGCACAACACCGGTGTGTTTCAGTACATGGTGCTCTATGTATACAAGCAGATTTACAAGTACAGCCCGAGGGGAGTCTGATTCTATCCCCTGGTTTACCGTGACGGAAGGGCCGTAAACTCTGGCCCTTCCCCACCGTGCCTTTGGGGCGACTGCACCAGCCTTTAGTGCGTCCCTCAGCACGTACCCCTGGACCGTGGATTGCGCCAGTCTGCAACACTCGGCCGTGGACATCTCCTTGCTCTGGAAGACCAGCAAGTTTCGGGAAGACCAAAGAGCGTCTTTCACCGAGTCGATGGCCCTCCAGCAGTAGGTGATGTCTGTCTGGGTGTGCGTCCCTGGGAACAGCCCGCAGAGCACAGAGTCCTGTGTTACGGAGCTGCTCGGGATGAACCTCGACAGCAACCACTGCATCTCCTTCCAGACCTGCCTTGCAACGGGGCAGTCCCGAAGGAGATGGGTGACAGTCTCGTCCGCACCACAGCCTGTTCATCCTTTCCTGATATGTAAAGCCTCACATTTCTGGTTTCATCCTTGTAAATCTTCTCTGCACCCTCTCCAGTGCCTCTATATAATATGGCGACCAGAACTGTACGCAGTGCTCCAAGTGTGGTCTAACCAAGTTTCGATAACTTCCCAACTTTTCAATTCTATACCTTAGAAATAAACCCTAGTTCTTGGTTTGCTTTTTTTATGGCCTTGCTAACCCGTGTCACAACTTTTAGTGATTTGTGTATTTGTACTCCGAGATCGCTTTGTTCCTCTACCCCACCCAGACTCTCACCCTCCCAGTAATAAGTGACCTCCCTATTCTTCCTACCAAAATGTAATGCCTATTGCTGGCTTAACACATTGCAAGCAGCACAGTTTTTTTCTACACGTTCCTGGGATGTGGGCGTCGCTGGCAAGGCCGGCATTTATTGCCCATCCCTAATTGCCCCTTGAGAAGGTGGTGGTGAGCCGCCTTCTTGAACCGTGCTGAAGTCCGTGTGGTGAAGGTGCTCCCACAGTGCTGTTAGGGAGGGAGTTCCAGGATTGTGACCCAGTGACGATGAAGGAACGGCCGATATATTTCCAAGTCGGGATGGTGTGTGACTGGGAGGGGAACGTGGAGGTGGTGGTTTTCCCATGCACCTGCTGCCCTTGTCCTTCTAGGCGGTAGAGGTCGTGGGTTTGGGAGGTGCTGCCGAAGAAGCCTTGGCGAGTTGCCGCAGTGCATCGTGTAGACGGTGCACACTGCAGCCAGGGGGCGCCGGTGGTGGAGGGAGTGAATGTTGAAGGTGGTGGGTAGCGTGTCGATCAAGCGGGCTGCTTTGTCCTGGATGGTGTCGAGCTTCTCGAGTGTTGATGGAGCTGCAACTCATCCAGGCAAGTGGGGAGAGTTCCATCACACTCCTGACTTGTGACTTGTAGATGGTGGAAAGGCTTTGGGGAGTCAGGAGGTGAGACACTCGACACAGAATACCCAGCCTCTGACCCGCTCTTGTGATGCACTACATTGGGGTACTCACACATGACGTTGAGGTGTTTATCTGATGCATTTTCAATCTGCCATGCTGATCTCCACTGTATAATTAGAGCTGTGGAGGGGGAGTGGAGATAGAAACATAGAAACATAGAAAATAGGTGCAGGAGTAGGCCATTCAGCCCTTCGAGCCTGCACCACCATTCAATGAGTTCATGGCTGAACATGAAACTTCAGTACCCCCTTCCTGCTTTCTCGCCATACCCCTTGATCCCCCGAGTAGTAAGGACTTCATCTAACTCCCTTTTGAATATATTAAGTGAATTGGCCTCAACAACTTTCTGTGGTAGAGAATTCCACAGGTTCACCACTCTCTGGGTGAAGAAGTTTCTCCTCATCTTGGTCCTAAATGGCTTACCCCTTATCCTTAGACTGTGATGTAATCTGTAGTGTGTCAAAGGTACAGTAAATCATCTGTTAGGTGTCAGCCGTGGCTCAGTGGGCAGCACTCTTGCCTCTGAGTCAGAAGGTTGTGGGTTCAAGTCCCACTCCAGGAACTTGAGCACAAAAATCTAGGCTGACACTCCCAGTGCAGTACTGAGGGAGTGCTGCACTGACTTTCGGATGAAATGTTAAACTGAGGCTCCGTCTGGCCTCTCAGGTAGATGTAAACGCTCCTACAGCCACTATTTCAACAACAACAACCTGAATTTATATAGCACCTTTAACATAGTGAGATGCCCCAAGGTGCTTCACAGGAGTGTTATGAGATTTTAAAAATTGACATTGAGCCACATAAGTAGAAATTAGCGCAGGTGACCAAAAGCTTGGTCAAAGAGTTAGGTTTTGAGGGGTAGAGGGGCGGAGAGGTTTAGGGAGGGAGTTCCAGAGCTTGGGGCCCAGGCAGCTGAAGGCACGGCCACCGATGGTGGAGCGATTGTAATCAGTGATGCTCACGAGGGCAGAATTAGAGGAGTGCAGACATTTTGGGGAGGGTTGTGGGGCTGGAGGAGATTACAGAGATAGAGAGGGGGGTGAAAATAAGGATCAGAATTTTGAAATCGAGGCGTTGCTTAACCGGGAGCCAATGTAGGTCAGCGAGCACAGGGGGGTGATGGGTGAGCGGGACTTGGTGCGAGTTAGGACACGGGGCAGCGAGCACAGGGGGGTGATGGGTGAGCGGGACTCGGTGCAAGTTAGGACACGGGGCAGCCGAGTTTTGGCTCACCTCACGCTAGCGTAGGGAAGAATTTCAAAGAGGAACAGGGGAGTTCTCCCCTGTGTCCTGGGGCCAATATTTATCCCTCAACAAACACCGAGAAAAAAAAATGATCTGGTCATTATCACATTGCTGTTTGTGGGAGCTTGCTGTGCGCAAATTGGCTGCCGCGCTTCCTACATTACAACAGAAAGTACTTCATTGGCTGTAAAGTGCTTTGGTACATCCTGAATTCCGGAAAGGAGCTATATAAATGCAAGTTCTTTCTTTCTAAGTGCTTTCCGGAGAGGAGAGGAGAGAAGGAGACAGATTAAACTGCTGGAACAATGAGCTGATTTGATACGAACCATCAGCAGAGGGCAGCAGCACCCTGATATACCACGGGTACAGCTAATGTGGCACACACAATTTTCCAGCTCCCACACATGCTGTGACAATTGATCTTAAAAAAAATTCATTTTCTTCACTGGAGTGGGGGCTGGATCTGACCTTGTTCAGGAATTTGCTGATTGCAGCCCGCGAATCGTGAAACGGAATGGCAGCGGGTCTTGTACATATCACACCGCCTGACTGTGAATATATCACTCCCCACACAGAATCCAACCCTCCCTTGACAATCCCATCACTGCATTGCCCCTGTAACACAACGTCTCCGCTATCTGTTACGCTAGAACAATGCGTTAACCCTGGCTCAGTGGGCAGCACTCTCTCTCGCCTCTGACCCAGAAGGTCGTGGGTTCAAGGCCCACTCCAAGGACTTGAGCACAAAAATCCAGGCCGACACTCCCAGTGCAGTACTGAGGGAGCGCCGCACTGTCGGAGGGGCAGTGCTGAGGGAGCGCCGCACTGTCGGAGGGGCAGTGCTGAGGGAGCGCCGCACTGTCGGAGGGGCAGTGCTGAGGGAGCGCCGCACTGTCGGAGGGGCAGTACTGAGGGAGCGCCGCACTGTCGGAGGGGCAGTGCTGAGGGAGCGCCGCACTGTCGGAGGGGCAGTACTGAGGGAGTGCCGCACTGTCGGAGGGGCAGTACTGAGGGAGCGCTGCACTGTCGGAGGGGCAGTACTGAGGGAGCGCCGCACTGTGGGAGGGGCAGTACTGAGGGAGCGCCACACTGTCGGAGGGGCAGTACTGAGGGAGCACCGCGCTGTCGGAGGGGCAGTACTGAGGGAGCGCCACACTGTCGGAGGGGCAGTACTGAGGGAGCACCGCGCTGTTGGAGGGGCCGTCTTTCAGATGAGACGTTAAACCGAGGCCCCGTCTGCTCTCTCAGGTAGACGTAAAAGATCCCACGGCACTATTTCGAAGAAGAGCAGGGGGAGTTCTCCCTGGTGTCCTGGGGCCAATATTTATCCCTCAACCATAAAATAGATTATCTGGGTCATTATCACATTGCTGTTTGTGGGAGCTTGCTGTGTGCAAATTGGCTGCCGCGTTTCCCACATTACAACAGTGACCACACTCCAAAAGTACTTCATTGGCTGTAAAGCGCTTTGGGACTTCCGGTGGTTGTGAAAGGCGCTATAGAAATGCAAGTCTTTCTTCTTATCCATTACATTATCCTCATGCAATGCAATATCCCTACTCTCCGACATATTCGAAGCATTGACCGCGCTCGATCAGCTCCGATGGGCAGGTCACATTGTCCGTGTGCCCGGTACCAGATTCCCGAAACGAGCGCTCTACTCGGAACTCCGTTACGGCAAGCGATTCCCAGTTGGGCAGAAACAAACGCTTCAAGGACGCCCTCTAAGCCTCCCTGAAAAAATGTAACATCCCCACCGACACCTGGGAATCCCCGGCCCAAGACCGCCCAAAGCGGCGGAGGAGCCAGCCGGGAGGGCGCCGAATGCCTCGAGTCTGTTCGCCAGGAGCACGCGGAGGCCAAGTACAAACAGCGGAAGGAGCGCAGGACAACCCAGGCCCCCCCACCCACCCGTCCCTCCAACCACCGTCTGCCCCAGACACCGCCTGTGACCGAGACTGTGGGTCCCGCATCGGAGTCATCGGTCGCCTGAGAACTCGTGTTAGTCTGGAAGCAAGTCATCCCCGACTCCGAGGGACTGTCTAAGGAGAGGACTCTCCGATACAGTATGGCCTCACTCTCATTCTACGATAGTGCCCCCCCCCCCTCCCCTCCCTCCCTCCTACACCGAGTCCAATCTTCAGACAGGGTCAGGAGCTGAGAATTTCTCGAGCCCCTCCCTGCTAGCCGCGCTCTCTGTCATTCACCGAGCTGGGGAGCGAGGCGATGGTTAACCACGCCAATAAATAGATTAGTTTAAAGAACGCATTGCTTATTTAAAGCATCAGATTTCTCCACAACTCATAAATCTCACTTCAGGAGGGTTCATTCAGCAAGAGGCAGGCAGATAACAGCGCAGTTTATCTACACAGCAGCGATTCTGGCCAAAGAAATATATATCAGTCAGCCCACAATCAAACTATTGTCTACCAGACAGACAGTTACAGATCATCGGCAGTGAGACTAAGGTTTCATCTACCGCTGAGGGTTTGTGGGTTGCTGTGGGCTGCTATGTTGGTTTATATCAGGGGTGACATAAGAACATAAGGAATAGGAGCAGGAGTCGGCCATTCGGCCCCTCGAGCCTGCTCCGCCATTCAATACGATCATGGCTGATCTGATCTTGGTCTCAGCTCCACTTCCCCGCCCGCTCCCCATAACCTTTTGTTCCCTTATCGTTCAAAAAACCGGCTATCTGCACCTTAAATATATTCAATGTCCCGGCTTCCACAGCTCTCTGGGGCAGAGAATGCCACAGATTTACAACCCTCAGAGAGAAGAAATTTCTCCTCATCTCAGTTTTAAATGGACGGCCCCTTATTCTAAGATCGTGCCCCCTAGTTCTAGTCTCCCCCACCAGTGGAAACGTCCTCTCTGCATCCACCTTGTCGAGCCCCCTCATTATCTTATACGTTTCGATAAGATCACCTCTCATTCTTCTGAATTCCAATGAGTAGAGGCCCAACCTGCTCAACCTATCCTCATAAGTCAACCCCCTCATCCCCGGAATCACCCGAGTGAACCTTCCCTGAACAGCCTCCAATGCAAACATATCCTTCCTTAAATATGGAGACCAAAACTCCTTTGAAAAAGTCCTAATTGAAATGGTTAACATTATTAAATGGCTTGAAAGAGTAGAGAGGAACTATTGCCTCTGGTAAGGGGCGGGGGGGGGAGTTCAGAACAAGGGGGAATCACCTTACAGTTCGAGCCAGGCCGTTCGGGGGGTGATGTCAGGAAACACTTCTTCACACAAAGGGTGGTGGGAATCTGGAACTCTCTCCCCCAAAAAAGATGTTGAGGCCGGGGAGGGTCAGGGGGTCAATTGAAAATTTATAAACTTAGATGGATGGATTTTTGTTGAGTAAGGGTATTAAGGCAGGTGGAAGGAGTTAAGATACAGATCAGCCTTGATCTAACTGAATGGCGGAACAGGTTCGAGGGGCTGAATGGCCTCCTCCTGTTCCTATCCTACACTGCCACCTCATTCTTAAATTTTCTCCCCTCTTTTTTCTAAGTGAGCTTTCCTTTCCCCCCATCTACCATCACTTCCGTCACACATGGCTCACTCTAAGTGGCTCCCTCTCGTGCCTAGAACCATCTGTCCCCTTTATCGAGGACTTGGCCTAACAAAGCAGGAAGGGGCCCCATTGTCGGCAACAATTTCATGACAGTAAGGAGGATGTCCGAGAACAAGTGAACCGATGCATCCTCATCAAAAAACAAACCTTTCTTTTTTATGCGTGCCTGGGATGTGGCCGTCGCTGGCAAGGCCCGGCATTTATTGCCCATCCCTAATTGCCCCTTGAGAAGGTGGTGGTGAGCCGCCTTCTTGAACCGCTGCAGTCCCGTGTGGTGAAGGTGCTCCCACACAGTGCTGTTAGGGAGGGAGTTCCAGGATTGTGACCCAGCGACGATGAAGGAACGGCCGATATATTTCCCAAGTCGAGGGATGGTGTGTGACTGGGAGGGGAACGTGGAGGGGGTGGTGTTCCCATGCGCCTGCTGCCCTTGTCCTTCTAGGGGGCAGAGGTCGCGGGGTTTGGGAGGTGCTGCCGAAGAAGCCTTGGAGAGTTAGAACATTAGAACATAAGAAATAGGAGCAGGAGTAGGCCATACGGCCCTTCGAGCCTGCTCCGCCATTCAATAAGATCATGGCTGATCCGATCATGGACATAGCTCCACTTCCCCGCCTGCTCCCTATAACCCTTTATTCCCTTATCGCTCAAAAATCTGTCTATCTGTGCCTTAAATATATTCAATGACCCAGCCTCCACAGATCTCTGGGGCAGAGAATTCCACAGATTTACCACCCTCTGAGAGAAGAAATTCCTCCTCATCTCAGTTTTAAATGGCCGGCACCTTATTCTGAGGCTATGCCCCCTAATTCTAGTCTCCCCCATCAGTGGAAACATCCTCTCTGCATCCACCTGGTCAAGCCCCCTCATAATCTTATACGTTTCGATAAGATCACCTCTCATTCTTCTGAATTCCAATGAGTAGAGGCCCAACCTACTCAACCTTTCCTCATAAGTCAACCCCCTCATCCCCGGAATCAACCGAGTGAACCTTCTCTGAACTGCCTCCAAAGCAAGTATATCCTTTCGTAATATGGAAACCAAAACTGCACGCAGTATTCCAGGTGTGGCCTCACCAATACCCTGTATAACTGTAGCAAGACTTCCCTGTTTTTATACTCCATCCCCTTTGCAATAAAGGCCAAGATACCATTGGCCTTCCTGATCACTTGCTGTACCTGCATACTATCCTTTTACGTTTCATGCACAAGGACCCCCAGGTCCCGCTGTACTGCAGCATTTTGCAATCTTTCTCCATTTAAATAATAACTTGCTCTTTGATTTTTTTTCTGCCAAAGTGAATGACCTCACACTTTCCAGCATTATACTTCATCTGCCAAATTTCTGCCCACTCACTTAGCCTGTCTATGTCCTTTTGCAGACTTTTTGTGTCCTCCTCACACATTGCTTTTCCTCCCATCTTTGTATCGTCAGCAAACTTGGCTACGTTACACAGTCCCCACAATGCAACTTGTGGATGGTACACAGTGTGTGGGTCTTGGTGATCTTGAAGGACATGCCCATGTTTATATTCTGAGCCCGAGTTTAAGCAGCGGCAAGTGAGTAATGAAGCACCGATTGTGTGTTCCATAGTTTATATCGCAAGCCTACCCCCAATTAATCGATTGTTCAGTGGAATTGGACAGGGTCATTCCTTTTTAGATATGGGTTCTTAGCTTTTAAACTGATTGCTTAGATGCAACAAAAGAAGCATTTGGAAAGAGGAAACTGCTGCCGTCTTCATTCAGCCCCCCGAATCTATTCCGCCAATTAATTAGGTAACAACCTGCATTTCTATAGCGCCTTTCACGACCACCAGACGTCTCAAAGCGCTTTACAGCCAATGTAGTACTTTTGGAGTGTAATCACTGTTGTAATGGGGGAAATGCGGCAGCCAATTTGCTCACAGCAAGCTCCCACACACAGCAATGTCATAATGACCCAGATAGTCTGTTTTTTTGTTATGTTGCTTGAGAGATAAATATTGGCCCCACTACACCGGGGAGAACTCCCCTGCTCTTCTGCAAAATAGTGCTATGGGATCTTTTACATCCACCTGAGAGGGCAGACGGGGCCTCGGTTTAACGTCTCCCTCTCTCTATCCCTCCTCTCTCTACCTCCTCTCTCTCTAGACCTCCCTCCTCTCTCTCTATCTCCTTCCCTCCCTCTCTCTGTCTCTATCCCTCCCTCTCCCTCTATTCATCTCTCTCTATCCCTCTCTCTTTCCCTCCTCCTCTCTCTATCACGCCCTCCCCTCTCTATCCCTCCAGCCTCTTTCTCTATATCCCTCCCTCGCCATCCCTCCTCTCTCTATCTCTATCCCTCTCTGTCTCTTTCTCTCTCTATCCCTCCCCTCTCTATCCCATCCTCTCTCTATCCCTCCCTCTCGCCCTCTCTCCCTACCCTCTCTATCCCTCCTGCCTCTCTCTATATCCTTCCCTCTCCATCCCTCCTCTCTCTATCTCTTTCGTTCTCTGTTTCTCTCTTGCTATCCCTCCCCTCTCTATCCTTTCCTCTCTTTCTACCCCTCTCTCTCTCTCTCTAGCTATCCCTCTCTCCCTCTCCCTCTCTCACTCTCTCTATATCCCTCCCTCTCTCTATCCCCCCCTCCCTCTCCCTCCCTCTCTCTATCCTTCCTCTCTCTCTCTATCTTTTCCTCTCGCTCTATCCCTCCCTCTCTCTGTAGCCCTCCCTCCCTCTCCTTCTCTCCCCCTCCCTCTCTCCCTCCCTCTCTATCCCTCCCTCTCCTCTCTCTCCCTCCCTCCACTCTCTCTCCCTCTCTCTATCCCTCCCTCTCTCTCTTTATCCCTCCCTCTCTCTATCCCTCCCTCTCCCTATCCCTCCCTCTCCCTCCCTCTCTATCCCTCCCTCTCTCTCTCCCTATCCCTCCCTCTCTCTATCCCTCCCTCTCCCTATCCCTCCCTCTCCCTCCCTCTCTATCCCTCCCTCCCTCTCTCTCTCTCTCTCCCTCCTCTCTCTCTATCCCTCCCTCCCTCTCTGTGTCTATTCCTCCCTCTCTCTCTCTCTCTCTCTCTCTATCCCTCCCTCCTCTCTCTATCCTCCTATCTCTAACCCTCCCTCTTTCGTTCTATCCCTCTTGTGAGCTCTCCTATAATTAAAGGGTTACGAATGGGTCCTGGGACTCAAATGAGCTAATAGGCTATTGCAGTGGTCAGCTTTTTAGGTGGCTTAATGGGCAGCCGAGATAACGGCAGGAATAATATGTTGACTTTGCAATGACCAACGGATGTAAGCTGTGTGACGGAGATTGAATCACGGGGGCCGAGGAGGGCAGGAAAGCTGAACAATGGGGCAGCAGTGAAATGTTAACAGGACACCACCTGGCCTGAGCAAGGGTCACAGTAGCAACAACAGATTGTGATCACATCAGTCATACATTTCTTTGGTAATGGAGGCGGTACCTTAAAGTTACGTGAGTGATGTTATGTGACGTGGAAGGGTCGTACCAATCAGTCACTGTGCAGGTGGGCTTTAGGCTAATCAAATTGTGCCATGAGATCGTGCATGAAGCTGAACATTTATGATTAAGTGTATAAAAGGTTGCTTGAAACTACGTATCGTTGGTCAGTGACCTAGCTAGACCCACTGGTGCGAATTAACACGCCTTGAATCTTCGAACACAGACCTGGTGTCGAATGTTAACTTCAAATACTCCACTATACCCGCCACCCTCTGTTGCTCCCTTCCTCCCTCACTCCCTGTCTCTCTCTCTCTATCTATCTATCCTTCTCTCTATCTATCTCTCCCTCGCTCTCTATCTCTCCCTCTCTCTCTCACTATCTATCTATTCTCCTTCCTCTATCTCTCCCCCTCTCTCTCTATATCCCTCCTCCCACTATTCCTCCCTCCCCTCTCTCTCTCCCACCCTCCCCTTCCTCAATCCTTCCCTCTCTCTCTATCCCTCCCTCTCTCTATCCCTTCCTCCCCTCTATCCCTCCTCTCTACCTCCGTCTCTCTCCCTCCCTCCGTCTTTCTCTCACTCTCTATCCCTCCATCACTTTCCCTCCCTCTCTCTCAATCCCTCCTCTCTCTATCCCTCCCTCCCTCTCTCTCTTTATCCCTCCTTCCTCTCTCTCTCTCCATCCCTCCGCTCTCCTCCCTCTCTCTATCCCTCCCTCTCTCTTTATCCTTCATCTCTCTCACTCCCTCCCTCTATCTCTCCCTCCCTCTCTCTCTATCCCTCCTCTATCCCTCCCTCGCTCTCTCACGATCCCTCATTCCATCCTCTCTCTATCCCTCCCGCCCTCTCTCTCTCTCTCTCTCTCTCTCTCCCTCCTCTCCCTCTATCCCTCCATCTCTCTCTCTCTCACCCTCCCCCTCTTTATATCCCTCCCTTTCTCTCTATAATCCCTCCTCCCTCCCTCTCTCTCATTCCCTCCCTCTCTATCCCTCCCTCTCTTTATTCCTTCCTCACTCTCGCTATCCCTCCTCTCCCTCTCTATCCTTGATCTTTCTATGCCTCCCTCCCCTCTCTCTTTCCCTCTATACTTCCCTCTCCCTCTATCCTTCCCTCCTCTTTCCCCCTATCGCTCCCTCCCTCTCCTCTCTCTCTATCCCTCCTCTCTCTCTATCCCTCCCTCCCCTCCTCTCTCTCTCTATCCCTCTATTGCTTCCCCTCTCCCTCTGTCACCCTCTCTATTCTTCCCTCCCCCTATCTGTCCTCCCTCCCCTCTTTTCTCCCACTCTTCTCTATCCCGCCCCTCTCTCTCTCCCTCCCTCCCTCTCTCTCTCCCTCCCTCCCTCTCTCTCACCCTCCCTTCTCTCTCTATCACTCTCTCTCCCCTCTCTCAATCCTTCCCTCCTCCTCTCTCTCTCTCTCTCTCTCTCTCCCCCCTTCTATCCCTACTTCCATCCCACCCCTCTCTATCCCTCCTTCCCCCTCTCTATCCCTCCCCTTTCTCCCTCTATCCCTACCTGCTTCTGCTCTCTACCTCCCCGCTTTCTCTCTCTTGCTCTCCTCCCTCCCCTCTCTCTCTGTCTATCTATGTCTCTCCCTCGCCCCTCTCTTTCCCTCTCCCTCTATCCTTCCCTCCCCTCTCTCTCTATCCCTCCGCCCTCCCTCCCCTCTCTCTCCCTCCCTCCCTCTCTCTCTCTCTCCCTCCCTCCCATCTCTCTATCCCTCCCTCTCTCTCTATCCCTCCCTCCCTCTCTCTCTCCCTCCCCTTTCTATCCCTCCCCATTCTCTATCTCTCCCTCCTTCCCTCCCTCCCTCTCTCTCCCTCCCTCCCATCTCTCTATCCCTCCCTCCTCTCTCTCTATCCCTCTCTCTCTCTATCTCTCCCTTCCCCTCCCTCCTTCCCTCCCTCTCTCTCCCTCACTCCCGTCTCTCTACCCCTCCCTCTCTCTCTATCCCTCCCTCCCTCTCTCTCTCCCTCCACTTTCTATCCGTCCCCACTCTATATCCCTCCCTCCCTCCCATCTCTCTATCCCTCCCTCTCTCTCCCTCCCTCCCCTCTCTCTATCCCTCCCTCCCCTCGATCTATCCATCCCTTCTCACTGCCTCTCTCTCTATCCCTACCTCCCTCTATTCCTCCCTCCCCTCTCTCTCTCACTATCCGTACCTCCCCTCTCTCTATCCCTCCCTCCGCTCTCTTTCCCTCCCTCTCTCTCTCTAGCCCTCCTCTCTCTCTCTATCCCTCCTCACTCTCTCTCGCTCTCTCTATCCCACCGCTCTCCTTCCCTCTCTATCTCTCTCTCTCTATCCCGCCGCTCTCCTTCCCTCTCTATCCCTCCCTCTCTCTATCCCTCCCTCTCTCTATCCCTCCCTCTCTCTTTATCCTTCATTTCTCTCACTCCCTCCCTCTATCCCTCCCTCCCTCTCTCGCTCTATCCCTCCCTCGCTCTCTCAATCCCTCACTCCATCCTCTCTCTATACCTCCCTCCCTCCTCCCCTCTCTCTCCCTCCCCTCTCTCTCCCTCCCTCCTCTCTCTCTATCCCTCTCATCCTCTCTCTCTATCCCCCCTCCCTCTCTCTCCCTCCTCTCTCTATCCCTTCCCCCTCTCCACTCCTCCCTCTCTCGCTCTCCCTCCATCCCTCTCTCTATCCCTCCCTCACACTCCCTACCTCCCTCTCTATCACTCCCCTCCCTCCCTCCTCTCTCTCTATACCTCCCACCCTCTCTATTCCTCCCCCTCTCTATTCCGCTCTCTCCCCCTCCCTCTCTCTTTCTCTCCCTCCCTCCCTCCTCTCTCCCTCTCTCTCTCTCTCCTCTCTCTCTCTATCTGTCATGTATTCAACTGTCATTGTAACCCATGTATAAACTGACCTAAGTTGTACACCGTGAGAACACTGACCACTAGGTGGTGAACTTGTGGGAGACACTCCTAATCTGGATTTTCAGGTATAAAAGGGGAAGCTCCACCCATCTTCTCCGCTTCAGTGCTGGCTAATAAAGGTTACTGGTCACAGAGTGACCTTCTCTCTAGTATGGGCCTCGTGTGCATTTGTACTGTAGAGTAAGGACATATCATTGGCGACGAGAAACTGGGATTTAAACCACGCGAGCATGGCCACTAGCAGCACAGAAGAGAGGTACTGTGTTGGTGATGAGTGGGACGATTTTATTGAGAGACTACAGCAAAGTTTTGTCACTAAGGAATGGTTGGGACAGGATTCGGCCGACAAACACAGGGCTCATCTCCTGACGGTTTGTGGATCCAGGACGTACTCCCTGATGAAGGACCTTCTAGCACCAGAGAAGCCGGCGGACAAGACTTTTGAAGAGCTCAGTAAGTTGATCGGGGAACACCTTAAACTGGCGAGCAGCATGCACACGGCGAGACACCGGTTTTACACGCACCGGCGGCGAGAAGGGCAAAGCGTTCCAGACTTCGTGGCAGATCTCCAGCGACTGAAGAGCCTATGTAAGTTCACAGATGCATGCAGAGCGGAGATGCTGCGAGACTTTTTATTGAGGGCATCGGGCACACTGGGGTTTTCAGGAAAATTATTGAGACCAAAGACTTGACCCTGGAAATGGCGGCTTTGATGGCCCAGACATTTATCTCAGGGGAGGAAGAGACCAGAATGATGTTTGACAAAAATCTTGGTTTAAATGCAGCAAATGGACAGGGAGTCAACATTGTTAATGCGGCACACAGTTCTCCAGGCAGACAGGGGCAATCGGACATGCCCGAGCATGTAGTCGAACCCAAAGGGGGAATCCAACAGAGACAATGGCTAGCTGAACGGCGATTCATGCCATCGCAATGGACAATGCGGCCAGTAATGGGGCCATCAATACCTGTTAATGGTGCACTTAAGGACAGTTACAGAGACAGTCAGAGACGATCGACTGGTAATGGACCTTTTGTTTCCAACAACGGCTCATGTTGGAGGTGTGGAGGTAAACACATAGCCAGAGCTTGCAGGTATCAGCAATATACCTGCAGAAACTGCAACGTCAGCGGTCACTTGGAGAAGGATGGGCCCGATGTAAGCCCTACTAGGCCAAATAGACACTGGGGAAAATCGCTGGAAGCTGAGGTTCAGCGAGTTCATGTGGAGCACACATACAGTTCATACACCAGGACGCCACCGATAATGATGAAAGTGCTCCTCAATGGCATCCCAGTATCAATGGAGTTAGACACGGGGGGCTAGCCAGTCCCTGATGAGTATCAAACAGTTCGACAAGTTGTGGGCGTCCAAGGCCAGGAGGCCAAAATTATCGCCGATTGACGCACAGCTACGGACATATACAAAGGAGATCATTCCGGTGCTAGGCAGCGCCACGGTAGTCGTGATCCACAAAGATTCGGAGAACAGGTTGCCACTCTGGATTGTCCCGGGGGACGGTCCCGCACTACTGGGGAGGAGTTGGCTTGCTGTCATGAACTGGAAATGGGGCGATGTCAATGCAATTTCTTCTGTGGAGCGAGTATCATGCTCACAGGTCCTGGACAAATTTGACTCACTATTCCAAACCGGCATTGGCACTTTCATGGGGGCCAAGGTAAGTGATTCACATAAACCCGGATGCCAGGCCAGTACACCACAAGGCCAGAGCGGTGCGGGAAAAGATAGAAGGCAAATTGGACTGCCTGCTGAGGGAAGGCATCATCTCGCCAGTCGAATTCAGTGACTGGGTGAGCCCGATTGTGCCAGTGCTCAAGGCGGATGGGTCGGTCAGGATATGTGGCGATTACAAGGCCACCATCAATCGGGTATTACTCCAAGACCAGTACCCGCTAGCGAGAGTGGAGGACCTCTTTGCGACGCTATCCGGTGGCAAACTTTTTTCAAAATTGGACCTGACCTCAGATTACATGACCCAGGAGCTGGCGAGTGAGTCGAAGAAGCTGACCACCATCACGACACACAAGGGGTTGTTTGAGTACAACAGATGTCTGTTCGGGATTCGCTCGGCCGCCGCGATCTTTCAACAAAACGTGGAAAGTCTCCTCAAGTCGATTCCAAGGACGGTGGTTTTTCAAGACGACATCCTCATCAAGGGTTGCGATACTGAAGAACACCTCCAGAAGCTGGAGGAGGTGCTACGCAGACTGGACCGGGTAGGTCTGCGACTGAAAAAGGCGAAGTGCGTCTTCTTAGCTCCAGAGGTAGAATTCCTGGGAAGGAGGGTAGCAGCAGACGGGATCAGACCTGTTGCATCCAAAACGGAAGCGATCCAGAGAGCATTCAGACCCCGTAACACGACGGAGCTGCGTTCGTTCCTGGGGCTCCTGAACTATTTTGGTAACTTTCTTCCCAAATTGAGCACCCTGTTAGAGCTGCTACACGTGCTCCTATGCAAAGGTCATGAATGGGTCTGGGGGGACAGCCAGGAAAGGGCTTTTGATCGAGCACGCAATTTGTTATGCTCCAACAATCTGTTAACGCTATATGATCCATGTAAGAAACTTGTTTTAACGGGTGATGCATCGTCCTATGGGGTCGGGTGTGTGTTGCAGCATGTTAATGCCAATGGTCAGTTACAGCCAGTAGCTTATGCCTCTAGAAGTCTGTCCCAGGCAGAAAAGGGCTACGGGATGGTAGAAAAGGAAGCGCTCGCATGTGTATATGCAGTAAAAAAAATGCACCAGTATCTGTTTGGCAGGAAATTTGAGCTGCAGACAGATCGCAAACCCCTAACGTCCCTTTTGGCCGACAACAAGACCATAAATGCAAATGCGTCGGCTCGCATACAGAGGTGGGCACTCACCTTGGCCGCCTATGACTATACAATTCAGCATAGACTGGGCACTGAAAACTGTGCCGATGCACTCAGCAGGCTCCCACTAGCCACCACTGAGGGGCAACTGAGCATGATGCTGAGATAGTCATGGCTGTTGAAACTTTCGAAGGCGAAGGCTCACCTGTGACAGCCCGTCAGATCAAAGTCTGGACAAATAGAGACCTGCTACTGTCTTTAGTCAAGAAATGTGTCCTGAATGGGGACTGGGCAGCCACGTACGGGGCATGCCCTGAGGAATTTAAACCATTTCACAGGTGCAAGGATGAACTCTCGATTCAGGCCGATTGCCTACTGTGGGGAAACCGAGTAGTCATGCTCCAGATGGGCAGAGAGGTGTTTATCAGAGAACTCCACAATGAGCACCCGGGCATTGTTATGATGAAGGCAATTGCCAGGTCACACATTTGGTGGCCAGGGATAGATGCAGACCTGGAACTTTGTGTTCGCAGGTGCAACACGTGTGCCCAGCTGGGCAATGCGCCCAGGGAAGTCCCCCTTAGCCCCTGGTCCTGGCCCGCCAAGCCATGGTCACGCATCCATGTGGACTACGCAGGTCCTTTCATGGGAAAAATGTTTTTGGTTGTAGTAGACGCCTACTCCAAATGGATCGAGTGTGACATTCTCAATTCAAGCATATCCTCTGCCACGGTAGAAAGTCTACAGGTAATGTTCGCTGCCCATGGTCTACTGGATGTCTTGGTCAGCGACAATGGCCCGTGCTTTACAAGCATTGAATTCCAAGACTTCATGGCTGGAAATGATATCAACCTTGTCAGAACGGCACCGTTCAAGCCGGCCTCAATCAGCCAGGCGAAACGAGCAGTGCAGATAATCAAACAGGGGATACTCAGAATCCAAGGGGGTTCCCTACAAAGCCGCTTATCACGCCTCCTGTTGGCCAATAGATCCCGACCACACTCACTCACAGGGGTTCCACCCGCAGAGCTGCTTATGAAAAGGACGCTCAAAACCAGGTTATCCCTTATACACCCTACTATGAAAGAAATTGTTGAGAGCAGGCGTCAGTCACAATGTGACTACCATGACAGGAATGCGAGGGCGCGATGTATTGATGTCAATGACCCTGTCTTTGTCCTCAATTACGCTGCAGGGCCCAAATGGCTTGCAGGCACTGTGATTGCCAAAGAGGGGAATAGGATTCTGGTCGTTAAACTTACCAATGGACAAATCTGCCGCAAACACGTGGATCAAACAAAAAGGAGGTTCAGCAACTCCATAGAAGAAGCAGAGGAAGAACACGATGTAGAGTTTACTCCACCACAGGTGACCGAACACCGGAACCAAAGGGAGGAGAGCCCAGTCACTGTGGGCAGTCCGGACAGGCCTGAGGCACCGCAAACAGCAGACACTCAGGCCAGCGCCCAACAACCGGAGCCCCAACTCAGGCGCTCTACAAGGGAGCGTAAACCACCAGAGAGACTCAACCTGTGATCCCAATAAGACTTTGGGGGGGAGGTGATGTCATGTATTCAACCAGCATTGTAACCCATGTATAATCTGACCTAAGTTGTACACCGTGAGAACATTGACCACTAGGTGGTGAACTTGTGGGAGACACTCCTAACCTGGACTTTCAGGTATAAAAGGGGAATTCCACCCATCTTTTCCACTTCATTACTGGCTAATAAAGGTTACTGGTTACAGAGTGACCTTCTCGCTAGTTTGGGCCTCGTGTACTGTATAGTCAGGGCATATTATTATCCCTCCCCCATTTTCTTTCCCCCTCCCTCTCCCTCCTCTCCCACTATCCCTCCATCTCTCTCTCTCACCCTCCCGCTCTCTCTCTATCACCCCCCTCTCTATATCCCTCCCTTTCTCTATATATCCCTCTTCTCTCCCTCTCTCTTTCCCTCCCTCTCTATCCCTCCCTCTTTCTGTTCCTTCCTCGCTCTCGTTATTCCTGCTCTCTCAATGCCTCCCTCCCTTCTCTCTCTCTCTCCCTTCTCTCTCTCCCCTATTGCTCCCTCCCTCCACTCTCTGTCTATCCCTTTATTCCTCCCCTCTCCCTCTCTCACCCCTCTCTATTCTTCCCTCCCCCTATCTCTCCTCCCTCCCCTCTTTTCTCCCTCCCTTCTCTATCCCTCCACTCTCTCTCTCCCTCCCACACACTCTCTCACCCTCCCCTCTCTCTCTCTATCCCTCCCTCCCCTCTCTTGCTCTCTTTCTCTCTCTCTATCCCTCCCTCCCCCTTTCTATCCCTCCCTCCCCTCGTTCTATCCCTCCCTCTGCCCCTCTCTCTCTCTCTTTATCCCTCCTCTCTCTCTATCCCTCCTCTCTCTCTATCCCTCCTCCCCTGTCTCGATCCCTCCCCTTCCATCCTCTCTCTCTCTCTATCCCACCCTCCTCTCTCTCTATCCCTTCCTCCTCTTTCTCTATCCCTATCTCTCCCCTCTCTCTATCCCACCATCCCTCTCTCTCTATCCCTTCCCTCTCTCTATTCATCCCCTCTCCCTTTCTCTCTCTATCTCTCCCCCTCTATCTCTATTCCTCCCTCCCTCTATCACTCTCTCCCCTCTCTCACTCTATCCCTCCCTGCTCTCTCTCTCTATCCGTCTCTCCCTCCTCTCTCTCTATCCCTCCCTCCTCTCTCTATCAATCCCCTCTCTCTATCCCTCTCTCTATCCCTCCCTCTCTCTATCCCTCCCTCTTCTCCCTCCATCCCTCCTCCCTCTCTCTATCCCTCCTCTCTCTATCTCTATCCCTTCCTTCTCCCCCTCTCTCTCCCCCTCTCTCTCTATATCCCTCCCATATCTCTCTCTCTATCCCCCCCTCTCTCTATCCCTCCTCTCTTTTTCTCTTTCCATCCCTCCCTCCCCTCTCTCGCTATCCCTCCTTCCCTCTCTATCCCTCCCTCCTCTTCCTCCATCCCATCCTCTCTCTATCCCTCCCTCTCTCTCTATCCCTCTCCCCACATTCCCTCTATTCCTCGTCTCTCTCTGTCCCTCTCTCTCTCCCTTCTCTCTATCCCTCCCTCCGTCTCTCTATCCATCCCTCCCTCTATATCCCTCCCTCTCTCTCTCTCTCCCTCCTCAATCTCTATCCCTCTCTCTATCCCTCCCCCTTTCTCTCTCTATCCGACCCTCTCTCCAACCCTCGCTCTTGATCTCTCTCTCTCTATCCCTCCCTCTCTCCCCTCTCTCTCCCTCCCCTCCCTCTCTCTAACCCTCCATCCCCTCTCTCTATCCCTCCCTCCCCTCCCTCTATCCCTTCACATTCTCTATCCCTCCCTCTCTCTCTATCCCTCCCACCCCTCTCTTTCTCTATCCCTCCCTCTCTCTCTCTCTATCCCTCTCTCCCCTCGCTCTCTATCCCTCGTCTCTCTCTCTATCCCTCTCTTGCTCCCCTTCCCTCTCTCTATCCCTTCCTTCGTCGCTCTATCCCCCCTCACTCTCTATCCCTCCCCTCCTCTCACTCTATCCCTCCCACTCTCTCTCTCTATTCCTCCCTCTCTCTATCCCTCCCTCCCTCTCTCTCTATCCATCCCTCCCCTCTTTCCATCCCTCCCCCCCTCTTTCTATCCCTCCCTCCTCCCCTCTCTCCCTCTCTCTATCCCTCCTCTCTCTCTCTCTCTCTATCCCTCCCTCTCTCTATCCCTCCCTCTCTCTCTATTCCTTTCCTCTCTCTATTCCTCCCCTCTCTCTCTCTATCCTTCCCCCCTCTCGCTCTCTATCCCTCCCTCCCTCTCTCTCTAACCCTCCATCCATCTCTCTCTCTCTCTCTCTATCCCTCCCTCTCTCTATCCCTCCCCCTCCTCTCTCTATCCCTCCTTCTCTCTATCCCTCCCTCTCTCCCCTCTCACTATCCCTCCCTCTCTCCTCTCTCTCTATACCTCCCCTCTCTCTATCCCTTCCTCCCCTCTCTCTATACTTCCCTCTATCCCTCCTCTCTCTCTCTCTCTCTCTATCCCTCCCTCTCTCTCTATCCCACCCCGCTCTCTCTATCCCTCCCTCTCTCTATACCTCCCTTTCTCTCTCTATCCCTCCCTCCTCTCTATACCTCCCTCTATCCCTCTCTCTCTCCCTCTCTCCCCTCTCTCTATCCCTCTCTCTCTCTATCTATCCCTCCCTCTCGCTATCCCTCCCTCTCTCTCTATCCCTCCCTCCCTCTCTCTGTCCCTCCCTCTCTCTCTATCCCTCCCTCCCCCTCTCTCTCTATCGCTCCCTCCCCCTCTCTCTCTATCCCTCCCCCTCTCTCCATTCCGACCCCATCTCTCTCTCTCTATACCCCCCAGCTCTCTCTCTATCCCTCCCCTCTCCCTCTATCCCTCCCTCTCCCTCCCCTCTCTCTATCACTCTCTCCCTCTCTATCCCAGCCTCTCTCTCTATCCCTTTCTCCCCTCTCTCTATCCATCCCTCTCTCTCTATTCCTTCCTCCATCTCTCTCTCTATTGCTCCCTCCCTCCCTCTCTATCCCTCCCTCCCTCTCTATCCCTCCCTCCCTCTCTATCCCTCCCTCCCTCTATCCCTCCCTCTCTCACTCTATCCCTCCCCTCTCTCTCTCTCTCCCTCTCTATCCCTCCCTCTCTATCTCTCCGTGTCTCTCTATCCCTCCCTCTCTCAATCCCTCCCTCTTCTCTCTCTCTATCCCTCACTCTCTCGAGCCCTCTCTCTCTCTATCCCACTCTCTATCTATCCCTCCATCTCTTTCTATCTATCCCTCATCTCGCTCTATCCCTCCCTCCCTCTCCATCCCAACCCTCCCTCTCTCTATTCCTCCCCCTCTCTCCCTCTATCACTCTCTCTCTATCCCTCTATCACTCTCCCTATCTCTCTCTCTCTCTATCCCCCCTCTATCTATCCCTCCCTCCCTCTCTCTCTATCCCTCCTTCTCTCTCTATCACTTTCTCTCTCTCTCTATCCCTCTCGCTCTATCTATCCCTCCTTTCTCTCTATCCCTCCCTCCCTCTTTCACTATCCCTCCCACTCTCTCTCTATCCCTCTCTCTATCCCTCCCCACTCTCTCAATCCCTCCTCTCTCTCTCTATCTATCCCTCCCTCTCTCTCCATTTCTCCGCTCTATCTATCTATCTATCTATCTCTCTCTATATCCCTCCCTCTTCCTCCCTCTCTCTATTCCTTCCTCCCCTCCCTCTCTATCCCTCCCCCTCTCTCTATCCCTCCCGCTCTCTCTCTATCCCTCCCTCTCTCTCTCTCCCTCCCTCCCCTCTCTCTCTAACCCTCTCTCCCCTCTCTATATCGCTCCCTCTCTATATCTCTCCCGCTCTCTATCCCTCCCTCCCCTCTCTCTCACTCTATCCCTCCCTCCCCTCTCTCTCACTCTATCCCTCCCTCCTCTCTCTCTATCCCTCCCTCCCCTCTCTCTATCCCTCCCTCCCCTCTCTCTCTCTATCCCTCGCTCTCTCTTTATCACGCCCTCTCTCTAACCCTCCCTCCCCTTTCTCTACCCCTCCCTCCCCGCTCTCTCTATCCCTCCCTCCGCTCTCTCTCTATCCCTCCTAATATGTCCTTACTATACAGTATAAATGCACACGAGGCCCATACTTGAGAGAAGGTCACTCTGTGACCAGTTACCTTTATTACCAAGACCTCAAGCGATGAAGGTGGGTGGAGCTTCCCCTTTTATACCGGAAAGTCCAGGTTAGGAGTGTCTCCCACAAGTTCGCCCCTTGTGGTCAATGTTCTCAAGGTGGACAACTTAGGTCAGCTTATACATACATGGGTTACAATAATAGTTGAATACATGGCATCACCTCCCCCCTCAAAGTCTTATTGGGATCACAGGTTGTGTCTCTCTGGTGGTTTACGCTCCCTTGTCGAGCGCCTGAGTTGGGGCTCCGGTTGTTGGGCGCTGGCCTGAGTGTCTGCTGTTTGTGGTGCCTCAGGCCTGTCCGGACTACCCACAGTGACTGGGCTCTCCTCCACTTGGTTCCAGTGTTCGGTCACCTGTGGTGGAGTAAACTCTACGTCGTGTTCTTCCTCTGCTTCTTCTATGGGGTTGCTGAACCTCCTTTTAGTTTGATCCACGTGTTTGCGGCAGATTTGTCCATTGGTAAGTTTAACGACCAAAACCCTATTCCCCTCTTTGGCAATCACAGTGCCTGCAAGCCATTTGGGCCCTGCAGCGTAATTAAGGACAAAAACAGGATCATTTACATCAATACATCGCGCCCTCGCATTCCTGTCATGGTAGTCACATTGTGACTGACGCCTGCTCTCAACAATTTCTTTCATGGTCGGGTGTATAAGGGATAACCTGGTTTTGAGCGTCCTTTTCATTAGCAGCTCTGCGTGTGGAACCCCTGTGAGTGAGTGTGGTCGGGATCTATTGGCCAACAGGAGGCGTGATAAGCGGCTATGTAGGGAACCCCCTTGGATTCTGAGCATCCCCTATTTGATTATCTACACTGCTCGTTCCGCCTGGCTGTTTGAGGCCGGCTTGAACGGTGCCATTCTGACATGGTTGATTCCATTGCCTGCCATGAAGTCCTGGAATTCAGTGCTTGTGAAGCACGGGCCATTGTCGCTGACCAAGACGTCCGGTAGACCATGGGCAGCGAACATTGCCCATAGACTTTCTACCGTGGCAGAGGATGTGCTTGAATTTAAAATGGCACATTCAATCCATTTGGAGTAGGCGTCTACTACAATCAAAAATATTTTTCCCATGAAAGGACCTGCGTAGTCCACATGGATGCGTGACCATGGCTTGGCGGGACAGAACCAGGGGCTAAGGGGGGCTTCCCTGGATGCATTGCCCAGCTGAGCACACGTGTTGCACCTGCGAACACAAAGTTCCAGGTCTGCATCTATCCCTGGCCACCAAACGTGTGACCTGGCAATTGCCTTCATCATAACAATGCCCGGGTGCTCATTGTGAAGTTCTCTGATAAACACCTCTCTGCCCATCTGGAGCATGACTACTCGGTTTCCCCACAGTAGGCAATCGGCCTGAATCGAGAGTTCATCCTTGCGCCTATGAAACGGTTTAAATTTCTCAGGGCATGTCCCGTACGTGGCTGCCCAGTCCCCATTCAGGACACATTTCTTAACTAAAGACAGTAGCGGGTCTTTATTTGTCCAGACTTTAATCTGACGGGCTGTTACAGGTGAGCCTTCGCTTTCGAAAGCTTCAACAGCCATGACCATCTCAGCATCATGCTTAGTTGCCCCCTCAGTGGTGGCTAGTGGGAGCCTGCTGAGTGCATCGGCGCAGTTTTCAGTGCCCGGTCTGTGCCGAATTGTATAGTCATAGGCGGCTAACGTGAGTGCCCACCTCTGTATGCGGGCCAATGCATTCGCATTTATAGTCTTGTTGTCGGCCAAAAGGGACATTAGGGGTTTGTGATCTGTCTCCAGCTCAAATTTCCTGCCAAACAGGTACTGGTACATTTCTTTTACTGCATATACACATGTTAGCGCTTCCTTTTCTACCATCCCGTAGCCCCTTTCTGCCTGGGACAGATTTCTGGAGGCATAAGCTACCGGCTGTAACTGACCATTGGCATTCACATGCTGCAACATACACCCGACCACATAGGATGACGCATCGCACATTAAAACAAGTTTCTTACACAGGTCATATAACGTTAACAGTTTGTTGGAGCATAACAAATTGCGTGCTCTATCAAAAGCCCTTTCCTGGCTGTCCCCCCAGACCCAATCACGACCTTTGCGTAGGAGCACGTGTAGCGGCTCTAACGGTGTGTTCAATTTGGGAAGAAAGTTACCAAAATAGTTCAGGAGCCCCAGGAACGAACGCAGCTCCATCATGTTACGGGGTCTGGGTGCTCTCTGGATCGCTTCCGTTATGGACGCAGTAGGTCTGATCCCGTCTGCTGCTACCCTCCTTCCCAGGAATTCTACCTCTGGAGCTAAGAAGACGCACTTCGCCTTTTTCAGACGCAGCCCTACCCGGTCCAGTCTGCGTAGCACCTCCTCCAGGTTATGGAGGTGTTCTTCAGTATCGCGACCCGTGATGAGAATGTCGTCTTGAAAAACCACCGTCCTTGGAATCGACTTGAGGAGACTTTCCATATTTCGTTGGAAGATCGCGGCGGCCGAACGAATCCCGAACGGACATCTGTTATACTCAAACAACCCCTTGTGTGTCGTGATGGTGGTCAGCTTTTTCGACTCACTCGCCAGCTCCTGGGTCATGTAAGCTGAGGTCAGGTCCAATTTTGAAAAAAGTTTGCCACCGGATAGCGTCGAAAAGAGGTCCTCCGCTCTCGGTAGCGGGTACTGGTCTTGGAGTGACACCCGATTGATGGTGGCCTTGTAATCGCCACATATCCTGACCGACCCATCCACCTTGAGCACCGGCACAATCACTGAATTCGACTGGCGAGATGATGCCTTCCCTCAGCAGGCGGTTCAATTCGCATTCCATCTTTTCCTGCATCGTGTACGGCACCGCTCTGGCCTGGTGGTGTACTGGCCTGGCGTCCGGGTTTATGTGAATCACTACCTTGGCCCCCATGAAAGTGCCGATGCCGGGTTGGAATAATGAGTCAAATTTGTCCAGGACCTGTGAGCATGATACTCGCTCCACAGAAGAAATTGCATTGACATTGCCCCATTTCCAGTTCATGACAGCAAGCCAACTCCTCCCCAGTAGTGCGGGACCGTCCCCCGTGACAATCCAGAGTGGCAACCTGTTCTCCGAATCTTTGTGGGTCACGACTACCGTGGCGCTGCCTAGCACCAGAATGATCTGCTTTGTATACGTCCGTAGCTGTGCGTCAATCGGCAATAATTTTGGCCTCCTGGCTTTGGACACCCACAACCGTTCCAACTGTTTGATACCCATCATGGACTGGCTGGCCCCCGTGTCTAGCTGCATTAATACTGGGATGCCGATGAGGAGCACTTTCATCATTATCGGTGGCGTTCTGGTATATGAACTGTATATGTGCTCCACATGAACTCGCTGAACTTCAGCTTCCAGCGATTTCCCCCAGTATTCATTTGGCCTCGTGGGGCTTACATCGGGCCCGTCTTCCTCGTACATCAACCTGGCTGCAGGCTTCCTGCACATACGCGCCAAGTGACCGCTGATGTTGCAGTTTCTGCAGGTATATTGCTGATACCTGCAAGCTCTGGCTGGGTGTTTGTCTCCGCACCTCCAGCATGAGCTGGAGGCCTCGTTGTTGGAAACAAAAGGTCCATTACCAGTCGATCGTCTCTGACTGTCTCTGTAACTGTCCTTAAGTGCACCATTAACAGGTGTTGATGGCCCCATTACTGGCCGCATTGTCCATTGCGATGGCATGAATCGCCGTTCAGCTAGCCATTGTCTCTGTTGAATTCCCCCTTTCGATTCGACTACATGTTGGGGCATGTCCGATTGCCCTTGTCTGCCTAGAGAACTGTGTGCCGCGTTAACAATGCTGACTCCCTGGTCGTTTGCCGCATTTGAGCCAAGATTTTTGTCATACATCATTCTGGTCTCTTCCTTCCCTGAGATAAATGTCTTAGCTATCAGAGCCGCCGCTTCCAAGGTCAAGTCTTTGGTCTCAATCAGTTTCCTGAAAAGCCCAGCGTGCCCAATGCCCTCAATAAAAACGTCTCGCAGCATCTCCGCTCTGCATGCATCTGGGAACTTACATAGGCTCTTCAGTCGCTGGAGATCTGCCACGAAGTCTGGAACGCTTTGCCCTTCTCGCCACCGGTGCGTGTAAAACCGGTGTCTCGCCGTGTGCATGCTGCTCGGCGGTTTAAGGTGTTCCCCGATCAACTTACTGTGCTCTTCGAACGTCTTGTTCACTGGCTTCTCTGGCGCTAGATGGTCCTTCATCAGGGAGTACGTTCTGGACCCACAAACCGTCAGGAGATGAGCCCTGCGTTTGTCGGCCGAATCCTGTCCCAACCATTCCTTAGTGACAAAACTTTGCTGTAGTCTCTCAATAAAGTCGTTCCAATCATCACCAACACAGTACCTCTCTTCTGTGCTACTAGTGGCCATGCTCGCGTGGTTTAAATCCCAGTTTCTCGTCGCCAATGATATGTCCTTACTCTACAGTATAAATGCACATGAACCCATATTTGAGAGAAGGTCACTCTGTGACCAGTTAAATTTATTACCAAGACCTCAAGTGATGAAGTTGGGTGGAACTTCCACTTTTTCCCTGAAAGTCCAGGTTAGGAGTGTCTCCC
>NC_092002.1:6216640-6329140 GCF_044704955.1 Pristiophorus japonicus
CCCTCCCTCTCTCTCTAACCCTCCTCTCTCTCTCTATCCCTCCCTCTCTCTCTCTCTCTCTCTAACCCTCCCTCTCTCTCTCTATCCCTCCCTCTAACCCTCCCTCTCTCTCTCTAACCCTCCCTCTCTCTCTCTATCCCTCCCTCCCTCTCTCTAACCCTCCCTCTATCACTCCCTCTCTCTCTCTAACCCTCCCTCTCTCTCTCTCTCTCTCTAACCCTCCCTCTATCCCTCCCTCTCGCTCTCTCTCCCTCTCTCAGTCTCCTCCCCCCCCGCTCCCACTCTCTCCGCCTTGAACTTGCTGACAGCGAACTCCCAGCGCAGCCCCTGAGCGGCCGATCGGCCCCGGAGCGCCGGCTGTCCCGTTGCTGGAGCCGGAGCCCCGGGGGGTGGGGGGGCTGAGGGAAGGGAGGGGAAGGGGGGGTTCGCTGTGTGCGTGTGTGCCTCCCCGCTGACCCCCCTTCGCCCACCGGACCATGTCCCGCCGCAAACAAGGCAGCAAACCGCAGCACCGCAGCGAACTGAGCCGTGAGTAGCGCAGCCGCGCCGCGAGAAAGAGCCAAAACCGCGGGTTAACGGCGCCGCACCGCGACCCCGGTGCGCGGCCACGGTAGAGTTAAAAGAGCCGGAGCAGAAACGCAAAAGAAAGCAGAGCTGGAGAGCCGGAGGAAGAAAATTGGCCGATAAACAGGTCTGGAGGGTGCTTTAACCCTTGTGGCGCCGCCGCTCTCTGCCAGCCACAAGTGCAGGCAGGTTGGAGGGCAGAGTTTTGCAATTGAATTACTGCCTGGGCTGGGGGCTTGCTTCTGGGCTGCTGAGCTGTGCTGTTTAAAAAATGTATATTGTGAGCTTTAACTGCATTAGCCTCATTGCTTTACAGAGGGAGGGGGGCAGGGAGAGAGAGAGAGAGAATTTGCAATTTGTAAACCGCACAATCATTTTGTTTTGAGTGTCAGTGAGCGTTTCTCGGTCAAAATGAGACTTGCATTTGGAGCAGAAAGGGCTGCATAAGCTGGTGTCCCTTGCAATGAGTCGTGAGGCCAAACGTGGCTTGCATGAAAGGGTTTCCTATACACCCCCCCCACCAGACTTCCTTTCCCCCCCCTCCTCCTCCATTCCCTTCCCTTCCCTGGTCGCCCTGCGTCAGCCAGCAGACCAGCTCTGCATGTCACACTAGACCACAAAGTAAGGCCCAAGCAACTAACTTTTGACCACTTCGCCAACCTCTGGCTGTAAGGGTAGCTGACCTCCATTGTTAAATCTCCCCCTGCCCACACGGATCTCGCCGCCTCCCATTACCCCAAGACCCGGCTTGCCTCGTTTTGACAAGGAGGGGCCAAGCTAACCCATGCTGGCCTCTCTCTCTCTGACCCTTGGCCTGGGCCCCAAGTTCCGTTATTCCCTCCCGTACCCTCTCTCCGCCCTCCTCCACGACCCTCCTTGTAAAGCCACCTCGTCGGCCAAGCCTTTGCTCAACCTGCCCGAGTAGCGCAGCAACATCTTGCATTTTATACGGCGCCCTTCACAGGCGACGACACGCCCCCACGGCGTCTCGGCGGCAGCGATTATCGGGCAGAATTTGACGGCCGGCCCCGCATTCAGAGATATGAGGACGGGGATTAAAAACAGAAAAGGCCGGTGGTTGGTGGGGGGGTGTGGGGTGGGAATCTCCGCCGGTCAGGCGGCATCTGGGGAGAGAGGAACATAAAGAGTTAACGTTTCGGGCCGGCATGCGGGGTAGGGAGGGCGGTCGGTTGAAAGGCGGAGAGGTTGAGGGAGGGAGGGAGTTCCAGAGCTTGGAGCCCGGTGTAGCTGAAGGCACCGGCCACCGATGACGGAGCGATGGAAATCGGCGGTGGATCCGCAAGAGGCAAGAATTGGAGGGGCGCAGAGATCTCGGGGCGGAGGGGAGGTGGAGATTAGAGCTAGGAATGGGGGGTAGATTTATGAGAACACAGTCAAATTCTGTACGATTACACGGCTGGGTTTTTATTGTGTTAAGGCCGCTATATAACTGTGAGCCATTGTCGCTGGTGTGACCGTTGGCCTTTGGTTGAGGGGTTCGACGAGCGAGACGCGTTACCTGGCACTGGTTTGCGCCCCGCAAAGCACTTAATATTTTTGCGTGCCTTCGTACAGTATATAAAATGAGTTATCAATCCATGTCAGGAGTGCTGAGTGGGTTCGAGGCCATGTCAATACCAGCCAAAAGCCACTTGGGCCAATGGTGACTCTTGACCTGGAAGATTACAAATATCACATGATTTCTCCCCCCCCCCCCTCTCTGATGTATTTTCGCTGCCTCTTTCATATTTAAACTCGTGTGTTTTTTTTTCTCTCTCTTTTTTTCCGGGCTTCAATTAGAATCACAATGGAGGCGTGAGGGGGGGGGGGGAGAGTGTGCTTGGTTGAACAAAAGACCAGGGAACATGGGGATTGCCTTTTGTTCCCTGCTTTTCGAGGCTGTTCCCCGTTCGGGCGTGTGAGTCGGGGGAAGGGGAGTGGGGGAGTGGGGGCGGTGGGGAGGAGGGAATAGCTTTCGAGAGATGAAAAGGCCGGTGGACCCAGGGATCAGGGCTTGCCCTGACCAGGTGCTTTGGTAAACCTCTCGCCCTCTGTCTCTTGACCTGAGGGAGAGAGAGACGTCTTAATTATGCTCTCCACCTGTGCAGTGTTGTGTGCACCAGGAATCTCACGCTGTGTATCAAATCCTGCACTGCACCTCCAGCTCCGGTGATTCGACATAAGCCTCCCTCTTGTCTGTATGCTTTTACTGACCGAGACGGTCCCTATTGCAACGCTTGTTTTTCCTGTCCCCTTTTTTTTTTTACTGCCTCTCCCCCCGCTCCCAAATCCTAATTTTCTCACCTCGAACCGTCACACCGTGGAGTTCAGGTCCCGCTCCGGAGACTCGAGCGCAGATTTCCGGGCTGACACTCCCGATGCAGCGCCGAGCGAGCGGCGCATTGCCGTCTTTCGGATGAGGCGTTAAACCGAGGCCCCTTCCCCCCCCCCCCCCCCCCCCGGTCTGCCCCCTCTCGGGCGGACGTTAAGGATCCCGTGGCCACTATTTGGAAGCAGAACTCCTCCCCCCCGGTGTCCTGGGGCCCAGTATTTATCTCTGCAGGAGCGGCGAGGTCGGGGCGAAGGAGCGGCGAGAGATTGTAGAGGGACGTGATCGGGGCCCGGGAGAGGCGAGAGTTCGGGGCCTAGAAGGGGCGAGGGCCCAGGGGCAGCACGGGCCCAGCCCACACTGTGCGATGTGTGCGCGCACTGGGTCCGTGCAGCAGAGCTGGTCTCCAGTCGTCCTGGTTAACCCTTGCCACTGGACCAAGACCCAGCTCTGTCAAGCCCCGTGTGGTGGCTGAAAAATCCACGCACAGGCATCTTCCACCCTTCAGGATGTAGTTCGGGATCCGGAATATTAGGTCCTTCATTGAATCACCTGTGAGCTCATCCGTTTTCGGCGTGGAAGCAAGTCATCCTCGCTTCGGGGGACTGTCTATGATTTAACCCTCAATCAACATCACCAAAAACAGATGATGTGGTCATTATCACGTTGCTGTGTGTGGGAGCTTGCTGTGCGTAGATTGGCTGCTGCGTTTCCCAAATTACATCGGTGACTGCACTCCAAAGGTACTTCATTGGCTGTAAAGTGGCTTGGGACGTCCTGAGGGGGTGAAAGGCGCTATAGAAATGCACGTCTTTCATCCGCCTGTGGCGTGTGTAAATGGTGCAAAGCAAGATCCGTTCAATGATGTAAGCAAAAGCCAGTTATTAAATGTCTCGGCCTTGGCCAATCCAGTCCTGCTGGGGGAGGGACTGTGAGCTTGGGGAAGGCGAGAGCGAGAGAGAGAGAGAGAGAGAGAGAGAGATAGCCCCTTTGTACCCCGGGAGAGTCCCCTTTGTAGTCGTAGGGCTCCCCTTGCCTCTCCTCTCCGCCTGGTCGGGACACGTTGGGTGTTGGGGTGGAGGTGGTCAGTGCTGAACTCCGTCACTACAAGTCAGGGCCTGGTTGGACGAGGCCTGGGAGTGGCTCATTCAAGGGCTCGAAATACTGGGGCCAATGTCCACGGGGCTGGGCAGGGAGCCCCACCCATACCAGCAATGGCTTCAGTCACTGAGCCACTGAACACAACCTCCCATTGTCACTCGGGTCTCAGTAAGCTCTGGCGGTGGTTGGTCGGAATTTTTCATCCCATTATTCACTCGAGCTGCGCAAAATGGTACCCACGCTTCCAGAGGCTCTCATTCCCCCCCCCCTCCCCGAACACAGGGTTGTGAGTGGGAAGAGAAACTTGAGCTGCGCGATCTCTGCGCTCCTTCAATTCTGACCTCTTGCACATCCCCCGATTTCCATCGCTCCGCCATTGGTGGCCGTGCCTTAAGCCGCCTGGAATTCCCTCCCTAAAACTCTCCGCCTCTCCTGTCCTAATATCTCCTTGGCTGGCTCGGTGTCAGATATTGCCTGTATGGTGGGTTCTTTGTTGCGGATTCAAGTCCCACTCCAGGGACCTGAGCACAAAAATCCAGGCCGACACACCCAGTGCAATACTGAGGGAGCGCCGCACTGTCGGAGGGGCAGTACTGAGGGAGCGCCGCACTGTCGGAGGGGCAGTACTGAGGGAGCGCCGCACTGTCGGAGGGGCAGTACTGAGGGAGCGCCGCACTGTCGGAGGGGCAATACTGAGGGAGTGCCGCACTGTCGGAGGGGCGGTGCTGAGGGAGCGCCGCACTGTCGGAGGGGCGGTGCTGAGGGAGCGCCGCACTGTCGGAGGGGCGGTGCTGAGGGAGCGCCGCACTGTCGGAGGGGCGGTGCTGAGGGAGCGCCGCACTGTCGGAGGGGCGGTGCTGAGGGAGCGCCGCACTGTCGGAGGGGCGGTACTGAGGGAGCGCCGCACTGTCGGAGGGGCAGTACTGAGGGAGCGCCGCACTGTCGGAGGGGCAGTGCTGAGGGAGCGCCGCACTGTCGGAGGGGCGGTGCTGAGGGAGCGCCGCACTGTCGGAGGGGCGGTGCTGAGGGAGCGCCGCACTGTCGGAGGGGCAGTACTGAGGGAGCGCCGCACTGTCGGAGGGGCAGTACTGAGGGAGCACCGCCCTGTGGGAGGGGGGCTCGTTTGGATGAGGCCCCGTCTGCTCTCTCAGGCAGACGTAAAAGATCCCAGGGCACTATTTTGAAGAAGAGCGGGGGAGTTCTTCCCTGTGTCCTGGGGCCAATATTTATCCCTCGATCAACATCACTAAAACCAGATTATCTGGTCATTATCACATTGCTGTTTGTGGGAGCTTGCTGTGCGCAAATTGGCTGCCGCGTTTCCCACATTACAACAGTGACTGCACTTCAGAAAATACTTCATTGGCAGTAAAGCGTTTTGAGACATCCGGTAGTTGTGAAAGGTGCTATATAAATGCAAGTCTTTTTTTAAAAAAAAATTTATATAATGCTCCTGTGAAGTGCCTTGGAATGTTTTACTATGCTATAAAGGCGCTATATAAATGCAAATTGTTGTATGACCTTGGGGTGGATGTACTGGGGGTGCCAGTGATGGGGTTAGTTTGAGAGCAATAAGTGTGTTACACAAGGAGCATAACACGTCGTTGGGGTTTATTGGTTTAAGAGGGGGCACAGTCTTTGCCAGTTTGAGCGATCCATTTTCCACTATCATCAGTAAGAGAACGAACTCGTGATTGTGTTCCGAACCCATCCAGCCCTTTGTGTTACAGGTTTGATTGTTTAATATAAATAATAATTCCTCCTCCTTCTCTATCTACCCCCTCTTCAGAGACCTTCCCCTCACCACCCCCCTCCCGATGCCAAGCCTTGACCAAACATCGAGGCAAACAGATGTGCCTCGGTAACTCTCCGTCGGGACCTTGTGCAAGATTAGCCCTGGAGCACATCACCTGCACCCTCCTAGTGTGACGTAGCCCAGCCTCCCCAGTGATCCAGGAGAGAGACAGGAGCACGAGCAGGCCACGGTGCCCCCTCGAGCCTGCTCTGCCATTCGATGAGATCACGGCTGATCTTCGACCTCAACTCCACTTTCCCGCCCGATCCCCGGATCCCTTCGAGCCCAAAAATCTCTCGCTCTCAGCCTTGAAATATACTCAACGACTGAGCCTCCACAGCCCTGTGGGGCAGAGAATTCCAAAGATTCACCACCCTCTGAGTGAAGAAATTCCTCCTCATCTCAGTCCTAAATGGCCTGAGACTGTGTGACCCTTGGTCCTAGACTCCCCAGCCCGGGGGGAAACAACCTTCTACCCCGTAAGAATTTTATACATTTCAATGTTACAATGGCCGAGTGTGCAAAATAGTTCCACATTGAGACCCCGTAAACGTCTCAGTTACTTCTCGTAGAACCATCCAGCACAGAAGGAGGCCATTCGGCCCATCGTTTCTGTGCCGACTCTGTGTGAGAGAGCGATCCAATCAGTCCCAATCCCCCCCGCTCTTTTCCCACAGCCCCGGCACATTTCTCCTTTTGCAGTATTTATCCAATTCCCGTTTGAAAGTTACTATTTAATCTGCTCCCACCGCCCTTTCGGGCAGCGCGTTCCCGATCGCAACAACCCGCTGCGTAAAAAAAAAAAAAAATTCTCCTCCTCTTCCCCCTCTGGGCCCTTTGCTAATTATTTTACATCTGTATCCCTCTGGTTACTGACCCTCCTGCCACTGGAAACAGTTTATAGAAACATAGGAGCAGTAGTAGGCCATTCGGCCCCTCTAGTCTGCACCGCCATTCAATACGATCATGGCTGATCCTCTATCTCAACACCATATTCCTGCTTTTTCCCCATACCCCTTGAGGCCTTTTGTGTGTAGAAATCTATCCACCTCCCTCTTAAATATATTCAGTGACTTGGCCTCCACAGCCTTCTGTGGTAGAGAATTCCACAGGTTCACCACCCTCTGACTGAAAACATTTCTCCTCATCTCACTCCTAAATTTCCTACCCCGTATCCTGAGACTGTGTGTGACCCCTTGTTCTAGACTTCCCAGCCCCGGGGGAAACATCCTCCCCGCATCCAGTCTGTCCAACCCCGTCAGAATTTTATACGTTTCAATGAGATCCCCTCTCATTCTTCTAAACTCTAGTTTCTCCTTTATTTACTCATATCAAAACCCTTCAGAATTTTGAACACCTCGATTAAATCTCCTCTCCACCTTCTCTGCTCCACGGAGAACAACCCCAGCTTCTCCAGTCTCTCCCCGTAACTGAAGTCCCTTCTCCCCGGAACCGTTCCAGTAAATCTCCCTCTGCGCCCTCTCTAAGGCCTTCACATCCTTCCTAAAGTGCGGTGCCCAGAATTGGACACAATTCTCCAGCTGAGGCCTAAGCAATGATTTATAAAGGGTTGAGCAAAGCTTCTTTGCTTTTACACTCTATGCCTCTATTTATAAAGCCCAGGATCCCATCTGCATTTTTAACAGCCTTCTCAATGTGTCCTATCTTCAAAAGTATGTATGGCCTACACACTGCTACTCTGTGTTGGAGCGGTACCAGGGAGTGTGTAAGGACAGTGTGGGCCGGCCAGAATTACCCCACTACCTCATGGCGACATAGCCGGTCATAGGAACATGGGAGTGGGGCCGAGCTCGCACCGCCATTCAATGAGAGCATGACTGATCTGTGACCTAACTCCCTTTGCCCCATATCCCTTAATACCTTTGGTTAACAGAAAGCTTTCAATCTCCGATTTAAAATTCATTGATCTAGCATCAAGTGCCGTTTGCAGAAGAGAGTTGCAAATTTCTACCGCCCTTTGTGTGTGTAAACGTGTTTCCTAATTTCACTCCTGAAAGGTCTGGCTCTAATATTTAGACCAAGCCGTCTCGGCCTGGATTCCCCAACCAGCAGAAATAGATTCTCTCTATCTACCCTCTCTGTTCCCCTTAATATCTCAAAAACTTCAATCAGATCACCTCGTAACCTTCTAAATTCTAGGGAATACAGCCCTAGTTTGTGTAATCACTCCTTGTAACTTTAACCCCTTGGAGTCCGGGCAGCGTTCTGGTAAACCTACGCTGCACTCCCTCCAAAGGCCAGTATATCCTCCCTCAGGCGTGATGCCCAGAGTTGCTCACAGTGCTCCAGGTGTGGTCTAACCAGGGCTTTGTATCGCTGTCGACTCTCTCGGTCTATACTGACGCTTGTGGAATGGCTGTTTGAATAAGGAGCAAGCCCCCACACGTGGGATTGAACCCTGAACCACAAGATATGTTTCTTATGCGACACTCCCAAGGCACTCCCCCATCGCCTCCCCCCCCCCCCCTCTCCAAATTCCACCCCCCCACCATTGCTGCCAGTGACAGACTTCACCCCGAGGCAGTACAGCCAAATATACCCTTCCCAGACACATGCATTGAAAAGAGAATTGGGCGGGGTGTTAATTCAGCCCGCCTCTGTAATCTCCTCCAGCCCTATAATCCCCCAAGACCTCTGCACCCAGCCTATTCTGGCCTCTTGAACCTCCCTGATTTTAAATCGCTCCACCATCGGCGGCCGTGCCTTCAGCTGCCGGGGCCCATAAACTCTGGAACTCCCTCCCTAAACCTCTCCGCCTCTCCTCCTTACAATTCACTTCTTCAACCAAGCTCCATAACCCTTTGGCCCATATCCCTTAATACCTTTGGTTAACAGAAAGCGATTAATCTCCGATTTAAAATTCATTGATCTAGTATCCGTTGCCCTTTGCGGAAGAGAGTGCCAAACCTCCACCATCCTTTGTGTGTCGATGTGGTTCCTAACTTCACTCCTGAAAGGTCTGCCTCTAATTTCTAGACTATGCCCCCTAGTCCTAGACTCCCCAACCAGCAGGAAATGGTTTCCTTCCATTCACCCTAACATCTCCATCTGTGGTTCGGTGGAGATTGTTTATCTGATAGCACTCCTGTGAGGCACCTTGAGACATCTTCTGACGTTAAAGATGCTGTATAAATGTAAGATTTTGTTGTTGTTACCATCACTTCCCCGCCCTTTGGGAAAGGTTAAAATGGCACCCAGTACCTTCAGGAGAAAAGTGGGAAAGATTGCCTTAGTTAAGGAAGGGAGGAAAAATCTAGAGTTAAACATGACCGAGTGTACGACTGGCTCAGTTGTTGCCTCGAGCCTCACTCCCGGACTGAAGCAAGGGCTGACACTCCCAGTGCAGCACTGGGGGAGTGCCGCACTGTCGGAGGGGCAGTACTGAGGGAGCGCCGCACTGTCGGAGGGGCAGTGCTGAGGGAGCGCCGCGCTGTCGGAGGGGCAGTGCTGAGGGAGCGCCGCACTGTCGGAGGGGCAGTGCTGAGGGAGCGCCGCACCCTTGTACTGAAATCCCTCCATGGCCCTCGCCCCTCCATATCTCTGTAATCTCCTTCAGCCCCACAATCCCCCCAAGATGTCTGCGCTCCTCTAATTCTGCCCTCCTGAGCATCCCTGTTTATAATCGCTTAACCATCGGTGGCCGTGCCTTCTGTTGCTTGGGCCCCAAGCTCTGGAACTCCCTGCCTAAACCTCTCCGCCTCTCTCTTTCCTCCTTCAAGACGCTCCTTAAAACCTATCTCTTTGACCAATCTTTTGGTCACCTGCCCTGGTTTCTACTTGTGAGGCTCGATGTCAAATTTTTATCGCTCCTGTGAAGCTGACCGACATTGGGACGTTTCACTACATTAAAGGCGCCGTATAAATGCAAGTTGTTGTTGTAATGCTGCTGGGGTGAGTTGAGGAGGGCTGGGAGTAGGCCCCAGTGTAGAGTAAATCCCGGCATTGACCAGCCGGGCTGAATGGCCTCTTTCTGTGATGTACGTTGTACGCAATAAGTGCGCTGAGTGGTAATTTCAGGAAAGGGGAAAAGTGTGTGGGTTGGTGGGATGAATCTGGGACATCCCGCCCTTCCCGTTGCCAGTACTCTTGTGTCCTAATATTGGAGGGGGGGAGGGGGGCGCGGCCGGAAGGGATGAGCAAGAGGCCAGAATTAGAGGAGCGCACAGGTCTCGGAGAGTTGTAGGGCTGGAGGAGGCTACAAAGATAGGGAGGGGAGGCGAGGAGGACACGGAGGGATTTCAAACTTTAGTTTGAGACCTGACTGGAGCCCATCAGGTACGTTTTGAGAGGAAGCCCTGTGAGTTGAGACTGCGGGGGCATTGAACATAACGTAAGGAATAGGAGCAGGAGTCGGCCATTCGGCCCCTCGAGCCCGCTCCGCCATTCAATAAGAGCATGGCTGATCTTCGACCTCAACTCCACTTTCCCGCCCGATCCCCATATCCCATGATTCCCCTAGACTCCAAAAATCTGTCTAACCCAGCCTTGAATGTATTCAGAAGCTCCGCATCCACAGCCCTCTGGGGCGGATGTATTGCAAACCCTCTTGAGGTGAAGAAATTTCTCCTCGTCTCTGTCCTAAATGACCGACAAGGAATCGAATACGGCCAGGGTGATCTCCTGGATTAGTTTCAATCGCCTGGATGGGTCGGACAGGAATTTTTCTAGTTTTTGTTCCCCAATTGGCCTGGGTTTTTATCTGTTTTTTTTTGTCTCTCCCAGGAGATCACGTGGCTCCGGTTGCTGTGGAGTGTAGAATGTTTCAGTGCAAGGGGTGTCGCTGTGGTGTTGGCCGGGTGCTCTTTACCTTTCCGCCATTGTTCATAGGTTTATATGTAACCTTCAGGGCTGCTGACCGAGGGCCGTGCGGCTCTTTGTCGGCCGGCGCAGACACGATGGGCCAAAATGGCCTCCTTCTGCGCTGTAAAAATGTTTTTCTATGACCCCTTATCCTGAGACTGTGACCCCTGGTTCTAGACTCCCCAGCCCGAGGAAACATCCTCTCAGCATCTACCCTGTCAATCCCCCTCAGAATCTTGTACGTTTCAATGAGATCACCTCTCATTCTTCTAAACTCCAGAGAGTATAGGCCTAGTCTACACAATCTCTCCTCATAAGACAGCCCCCTCATCACAGGATTCAGTCTCATAGACATCCATTCTACCGCCTTCATTCATCATTGATATGTCCTTACTATACAGTATAAATGCACACGAGGCCCATACTTGAGAGAAGGTCACTCTGTGACCAGTTACCTTTATTACCAAGACCTCAAGTGATGAAGGTGGGTGGAGCTTCCCCTTTTATACCGGAAAGTCCAGGTTAGGAGTGTCTCCCACAAGTTCACCCCCTTGTGGTCAATGTTCTCACAGTGTACAACTTAGGTCAGCTTATACATGGGTTACAATGATAGTTGAATACATGACATCACCTCCCCCCCAAAGTCTTATTGGGATCACAGGTTAAGTCTCTCTGGTGGTTTACGCTCCCTTGTAGAGCGCCTGAGTTGGGGCTCCGGTTGTTGGGCGCTGGCCTGAGTGTCTGCTGTTTGCGGTGCCTCAGGCCTGTCCGGACTGCCCACAGTGACTGGGCTCTCCTCCACTTGGTTCCGGTGTTCGGTCACCTGTGGTGGAGTAAACTCTACGTCGTGTTCTTCCTCTGCTTCTTCTATGGGGTTGCTGAACCTCCTTTTTGTTTGATCCATGCGTTTGCGGCAGATTTGTCCATTGGTAAGTTTAACTACCAAATTCCCCTCTTTGGCAATCACAGTGCCTGCAAGCCACTTTGGCCCTGCGGCGTAATTAAGGACAAAAACAGGGTCATTGACATCAGTACATCGCGCCCTCGCATTCCTGTCATGGTAGTCACATTGTGACTGACGCCTGCTCTCAACAATTTCTTTCATAGTAGATGTATAAGGGATAACCTGGTTTTGAGCGTCCTTTTCATTAGCAGCTCTGCGGGTGGAACCCCTGTGAGCGAGTGTGGTCGGGATCTATTGGCCAACAGGAGGCGTGATAAGCAGCTTTGTAGGGAATCCCCTTGGATTCTGTGCATCCCCTGTTTGATTATCTGCACTGCTCGTTCTGCCTGGCCGTTTGAGGCCGGCTTGAACGGTGCCGTTCTGACATGGTTGATTCCATTGCCTGCCATGAAGTCCTGGAATTCAGAGCTTGTGAAGCACAGGCCATTGTCGCTGACCAAGACGTCTGGTAGACCATGGACGGCGAACATTGCCCGTAGACTTTCTACCGTGGCAGAGGATGTGCTTGAATTAAAAATGGCACACTCAACCATTTGGAGTAGGCGTCTACTACAACCAAAAACATTTTTCCCATGAAAGGACCTGCGTAGTCCACATAGATGCATGACCATGGCTTGGCGGGCCAGGACCAGTGGCTAAGGGGGGCTTCCCTGGATGCATTGCCCAGCTGAGCACACGTGTTGCACGTGCGAACACAAAGTTCCAGGTCTGCATCTATCCCTGGCCACCAAACGTGTGACCTGGCCCGGGTGCTCATTGTGAAGTTCTCTGATAAACACCTCTCTGCCCATCTAGGGCATGACTACTCGGTTTCCCCACAGTAGGCAATCGGCCTGAATTGAGAGTTCATCCTTGCGCCTATGAAACGGTTTAAAACTCCTCAGGGCATGCTCCGTACGTAGCTGCCCAGTCCCCATTCAGGACACATTTCTTAACTAAAGATAGTAGCGGGTCTTTATTTGTCCAGACTTTAATCTGATGGGCTGTCACAGGTGAGCCTTCACTTTCGAAAGCTTCAACAGCCATGACCATCTCAGCATCATGCTCAGTTGCCCCGTCAGTGGTGGCTAGTGGGAGCCTGCTGAGTGCATCGGCGCAGTTTTCAGTGCCTGGTCTGTGCCGAGTTGTATCGTCATAGGCGGCTAACGTAAGTGCCCACCTCTGTATGCAGGCCGATGCATTCGCATTTATGGTCTTGTTGTCGGCCAAAAGGGACGTTAGAGGTTTGTGATCTGTCTCCAGCTCAAATTTCCTGCCAAACAGGTACTGGTGCATTTTTCTTTACTGCATATACACATGTTAGCGCTTCCTTTTCTACCATCCCGTAGCCCCTTTCTGCCTGGGACATAAGCTACCGGCTGTAAATGACCATTGGCATTCACATGCTGCAACATACACCTGACCCCATAGGACGACGCATCGCATGTTAAAACAAGTTTCTTACACTGGTCATATATCGTTAACAGTTTGTTGGAGCATAACAAATTGAGTGCTCCATCAAAAGCCCTTTCCTGGCTGTCCCCCCAGACCCAATCACGACCTTTGCGTAGGAGCACGTGTAGCGGCTCTAACAGCGTGCTCAATTTGGGAAGAAAGTTACCAAAATAGTTCAGGAGCCCCAGGAACGAACGCAGCTCCGTCGTGTTACGGGGTCTGGGTGCTCTCTGGATCGCTTCCGTCTTGGATGCAGTAGGTCTGATCCTGTCTGCTCCTATCCTCCTTCCCAGGAATTCTACTTCTGGAGCTAAGAAGATGCACTTCGCCTTTTTCAGTCGCAGCCCTACCCGGTCCAGTCTGCGTAGCACCTCCTCCAGGTTGTGGAGGTGTTCTTCAGTATCGCGACCCGTAATGAGGATGTCATTTTGAAAAACCACCGTCCTTGGAATCGACTTGAGGAGGCTTTCCATATTTCGTTGGAAGATCGCGGCGGCCGAGCGAATCCCGAACGGACATCTGTTATACTCAAACAACCCCTTGTGTGTCGTGATGGTGGTCAGCTTCTTCGACTCACTCGCCAGCTCCTGGGTCATGTAAGCTGAGGTCAGGTCCAATTTTGAAAAATGTTTGCCACCGAATAACGTTGCAAAGAGGTCCTCCGCTCTCGGTAGCGGGTACTGGTCTTGGAGTAACACCCGATTGATGGTGGCCTTGTAATCACCATATTTCCTGACTGACCCATCCGCCTTGAGCACTGGCATGATCGGGTTCGCCCAGTCACTGAATTCGAGTGCCAAGATGATGCCTTCCCTCAACAGGCGGTCCAATTCGCATTCTATCTTTTCCCGCATCACGTACGGCACCGCTCTGGCCTTGTGGTGTACTGGCCTGGCATCCGGGTTTATGTGAATCACTACCTTGGCCCCCATGAAAGTGCCGATGTCAGATTGAAATAATGAGTCATATTTGTCCAGGACCTGTGAGCATGATACCCGCTCCACAGAAGAAATTGCATTGACATCGCCACATTTCCAGTTCATGACAGCAAGTCAACTCCTCCCCAGTAGTGCGGGACCGTCCACCGGGACAATCCAGAGTGGCAACCTGTTCTCCGAATCTTTGTGGGTCACGACTACCGTGGTGCTGCCTAGCACCGGAATCATCTCCTTTGTGTATGTCCGTAGCTGTGCGTCAATCGGCAATAATTTTGGCCTCCTGGCCATGGACACCCACAACCTTTCGAACTGTTTGATACAGAGAGACAGACTATTATCTGAATGGTGACAGATTAGGAAAAGGGGAGGTGCAACGAGACCTGGGTGTCATGGTACATCAGTCATTGAAGGTTGGCATGTAGGTACAGCAGGCGGTTTAGAAAGCAAATGGCATGTTGGCCTTCTTAGCGAGGGGATTTGAGTACAGGAGCAGGGAGGTGTTGCAACAGTTGTACAGGGCCTTGGTGAGGCCACACCTGGAGTATTGTGTACAGTTTTGGTCTCCTAACTTGAGGAAGGACATTCTTGCTATTGAGGGAGTGCAGCGAAGGTTCACCAGACTGATTCGTGGAATGGCGGGACTGACATATCAAGAAAGACTGGATCAACTGGGCTTGTATACACTGGAGTTCAGAAGAATGAGGGGACCTCACAGAAACGTTTAAAATTCTGACGGGTTTAGACAGGTTAGATGCAGGAAGAATGTTCCCAATGTTGGGGAAGTCCAGAACCAGGAGTCACAGTCTAAGGATAAGGGGTAAGCCATTTAGGACCGAGATGAGGAGAAACTTCTTCACCCAGAGAGTGGTGAACCTGTGGAATTCTCTACCACAGAAAGTTGTTGAGGTCAATTCACTAAATATTTTCAAAATGGAGTTAGATGAAGTCCTTACTACTAGGGGGATCAAGGGGTATGGCGAGAAAGCAGGAATGGGGTACTGAAGTTTCATGTTCAGCCATGAACTCATTGAATGGCGGTGCAGGCTCGAAGGGCCGAATGGCTTACTCCTGCACCTATTTTCTATGTTTCTATGTTTCTCTACTCATCAGGGACTGGCTGGCCCCCGTTTCTAGCTCCATTAATACTGGGATGCCATTGAGGAGCACTTTCATCATTATCAGTGGCGTCTTGGTATATGAACTGTATATGTACTCCACATGAACTCGCTGAACTTCAACTTCCAGCGATTTCCCCCAGTATTTATTTGGCCTCGTAGGGCTTACATCGGGCCCATCCTTCTCGTACATTAACATATATTGCTGATACCTGCAAGCTCTGGCTGGGTGTTTGCCTCCACACCTCCAGCATGAGCTGGAGGCCTCGTTGTTGGAAACAAAAGGTCCATTACTAGTCGATTGTCTCTATCTCTGTAACTGTCCTTAAGCGCACCATTAACAGGTGTTGATGGCCCCATTACTGGTCGCATTGTCCATTGCGATGGCATGAATCGCCATTCAGCTAGTCATTGTCTCTGTTGAATTCCCCCTTTGGGTTCGACTGCATGCTGGGGCATGTCCGATTGCTCTTGTCTGTCTAGAGAACTGTGTGCCGCGTTAACAATGTTTGACTCCCTGGTCGTTTGCCACATTTGAGCCAAGATTTTGCCATAAATCATTTTGGTCTCTTCCTCCCCTGAGATGATTGTCTGGGCTATCAGAGCCGTCGCTTCCAAGGTCAAGTCTTTGATCTCAATCAGTTTCCTGAGAACCCCAGCGTGCCTGATACCCTCAATAAAAAAGGTCTCGCAGCATCTCCGCTCTGCATGTATCTGGGAACTTACATAGGCTCTTCAGTCGCCGGAGATCTGCCACGAAGTCTGGAACGCTTTGCCCTTCTCGCCGCCGGTGCGTGTAAAACCGGTGTCTCGCCGTGTGCATGCTGCTCGCCGGTTTAAGGTGTTCCCCGCTCAACTTACTGAGCTCTTCGAACGTCTTGTCCGCCGGCTTCTCTGGCGCTAGAAGGTCCTTCATCAGGGAGTACGTTCTGGACCCACAAACCGTCAGGAGATGAGCCCTGTGTTTGTCGGCCGAATCCTGTCCCAACCATTCCTTGGTGACAAAACTTTGCTGTAGTCTCTCAATAAAGTCGTCCCAATCATCACCAACACAGTACCTCTCTTCCGTGCTGCCAGCGGCCATGCTCGCGTGGTTTAAATCCCAGTTTCTCGTCGCCAAATGATATGTCCTTACTATACAGTATAAATGCACACGAGGCCCATATTTGAGAGACGGTCACTCTGTGACCGGTTACCTTTATTGCCAAGACCTCAAGTGATGAAGGTGGGTGGAGCGTCCCCTTTTATACCGGAAAGTCCAGGTTAGGAGTGTCTCCCACAAGTTCGCCCCCTTGTGGTCAATGTTCTCAAGGTGTACAACTTAGGTCAGCTTATACATGGGTTACAATGATAGTTGAATACATGACATTCATCATCAAAGGCAGTCCCTCGGCATTGAGGAAGACTTGTTTCCACTCTTAAAATGAGTTCTCAGGTGGCTGAACAGTCCAATACGAGAACCACAGTCGCTGTCACAGGTGGGGCAGATAGTCGTTGAGGGAAAGGGAGGGAGGGACTGGTTTGCCACACGCTCCTTCCGCTTGGTTTCTGCGCGCTCTCGGTGACGAGACTCGAGGTGCTCAGCGCCCTCCCGGATGCACTTCCTCCACTTAGGGCGGACTGGTCTTTGGCCAGGGACTCCCAGGTGTCGGTGGGGGATGTTGCACTTTATCAGGGAGGCTTTGAGGGTGTCCCTGTAACGTTTCCTCTGCCCACCTTTGGCTCGTTTGTCGTGAAGGAGTTCCGAGTAGAGCGCTTGCTTTGGGAGCCTCGAGTCTCGCACGCCCGGCAAGGCAAGTGTTGAGTGGGGATAGTCACTTCAACCCAAACCATTTCGAACCGCACAGCAGGTCATTCAGCAACTGAAAGAGAAGGGACAGGGTTAATCTTACAACTGAGACCCTTCCTCACCGTTGACACGATCAGGGCTGAGGGAAACTCTCACTATAGGCCCGACCATAGCAAAGCGGGGAGCGCATGTAAAGGTCAAAGGTGATATCTGCTCCGTTGGTGCACTATGGGTAACGACAACAAAAAATTTTATTTTTGTAATGTTGTCGCTACGCATAGCAACAGGAGCAGATATCCGCCTTGGGTTTAATGTCCTAACAGGTATGAAGTATTATGCAAATGTCTCATCCTTATTTTCACACCCCTTCGTGGCCTCTATTACAATCGCTCTACCATTGGTCGCCGTACCTTCAGCTGCCTGGGCCCTAAGCTCTGGAATTCCCTCCATAAACCCTTCTCCGCTTCTCTCTCTCGTCCTTAAAACCTAACTCTTTGATCAAGCATTTGGCCCCCAGTCCAAATAACCCCTTATGTGGCTCGGTGTCCGATTACGCTCCTGTGAAAGCGCCCTGGGCTGTTTCACTACGATAATGCCGCTATATAAATGCAAGTTGACGTTGTTGAGCCATCTCAGTTAGCACATGGAAAAAAAAAGAAATTCTTGCATTTATATAGCGCCTTTCACAACCACCGGCAGTCCCAAATCGCTTTACAGCCAATGAAGTACTTTCGGAGTGTAGTCACTGTGGGAAACGCGGCAACCAATTTACGCACAGCAAGCTCCCACACACAGCGATGTGATAATGACCAGATAATCTGTTTTAATGGCGTTGATTGAGGGATAAATATTGGCCCCAGGACACTGGGGAGAACTGCCCTGTTCTTCTTGAAAATAGTAGCAATGGGATCTTTTACATCCACCTGAGAGAGCAGACGGGGCCTCGGTTTAACGTCTCATCCAAAAGACGGCACCTCCGACAGTGCGGCGCTCCCTCAGTACTGCCCCTCCGACAGTGCGGCGCTCCCTCAGCACTGACCCTCCGACAGTGCGGCGCTCCCTCAGTACTGCCCCTCCGACAATGCGGCGCTCCCTCAGTACTGCCCCTCCGACAGTGCGGCGCTCCCTCAGTACTGCCCCTCCGACAGTGCAGCGCTCCCTCAGCACTGCCCCTCCGACAGTGCGGCGCTCCCTCAGTACCGCCCCTCCGACAGTGCGGCGCTCCCTCAGTACTGCCCCTCCGACAGTGCGACGCTCCCTCAGCACCGCCCCTCCGACAGTGCGGCGCTCCCTCAGTACCGCCCCTCCGACAGTGCGGCGCTCCCTCAGTACTGCCCCTCCAACAGTGCGGCGCTCCCTCAGTACTGCACTGGCAGCGTCAGCCTGTATTCTTTTTGTGCTGAATTCCCTGGAGTGGGACTTGAACCCACAACCCTCTGACTCAGAGGCAAGGGTGCTGCCCACTGAGCCACGGCTGTCACACAAAGCCATTGGAAGGACCAAATCGTGAGAGAACGAGCCCCGATGCGGAAGGGATGCGAATGGGAACTTCTCGCAAGCAACTGGAAGATGGAGGGGGCCTGTAGGGGAGGCAAAAGGCCTAAAGTTAATGATGTGTGCGAAGTATCCAGGGGAGGAGGTAGATATTGTACTGAAGGTTATGTATACGGGTACAGTAGCACAGTGGGTATGTTACTGCCAGAGGCCTGGACTAATCTAGAGACCCAAGTTCATATCCCACCAGGACATCTGGGGAATTTAAATTCAGTTCATTAATTTATATAGCGCCTTTAACGTAGTAAAACGTCCCAAGGTGCTTCACAGCCGTGTTACAAGACAAAACCGCTCATTTTGACACCGAGCCATAAAATAAGAAATTAGGTCAGGTGACCAAAAGCTGGGTTAAAGAGGTCGATTTTAAGGAGTGCCTTAAAGGAGGAACGAGAAGCGGAGAGGTTTAGGGAGGGAGTTCCAGAGCTTTGGGGCCCAGGCAACAGAAGGCACGGCCACCGATGGTGGAGCGATTATAATCAGGGATGCTCAGGAGGCCAGAATTTGAGGAGTGCAGACATCTCGGGTGGGGCTGGAGGAGATTACAGAGATCGGGAGGGGGCGAGGGCCATGGAGTGAGTAAAAAGTTTGTGTCAGTAATTGGTGATCACAAAACTACCAGATTGTCGTAAATACCCATCAGGTTCACCAATGTCCTTTTGAGGGAAGGAAATCTGCCGCCCTTACCCGGTCTGGCCGATATGTGACTCCAGACCCACAGCGACGTGGTCAACTCTTAACTGCCCCCTCTGAAACGGCCCAAACCACGACCAAAACAAGTCAGCACCTTCACCACACGGGACTGCAGCGGCTCAAGAAGGCGGCTCACCACCACCTTCTCAAGGGGCAGTTAGGGATGGGCAATAAATGCCGGCCTTGCCAGCGACGCCCATGAATGAAAAAATAAATGTCAAAGACACAATGAGAATGATGGGGAGGGCCCGATTGTGCTTAAAAATAGAAGGCTTGTTCATGGCATTCTTAAAAAAAAAATGTGTTGTTGGCAAATGTTGATTAGGTGTTGATCTTTCATCTCTGAGTTCAATTTCTGCCTGGATTTAGTATTTTCCAACCTTGCACTTCTGGTCAAGAGCCTGCTGACGGTGCCCCCCTCCCCCGCCCGCTGATTGGCAAATCATGTAATACACATTCAACCGGCCTGGGACTAAACCTCGGCCTGTAGCACACACCTAGCACCAAAGTGTCAGCCGTGACTCAGTGGGGAGCGCTCTCGCCTCTGAGTCAGAAGGTTGAGCACAAAAATATCCAGGCTGACACTCCCAGTGCAGTGCCGAGGGAGCGCCGCACTGTCGGAGGGGCAGTGCCGAGGGAGCGCCGCACTGTCGGAGGGGCAGTGCCGAGGAAGCGCCGCACTGTTGGAGGTGCTGTTTTTCGGATGAGGTGTTAAACCGAGGCCCTATCTGCTCTCTCAGGTAGACGTAAAAGATCCCACGGCACGATTTAGAAGAGTACTGGGATCAACATAACAAAAAAAAACTAGATTATCTGGATCATTATCACATTGCTGTTTGTGGGAGCTTGCTGTGCACAAATTGGCTGCCGCGTTTCCCACATTACAACAGTGACTACACTCCAAAAGTACTTCATTGGCTGTAAGGGGTGTCTAGAACCAGGGGGTCACACAGTCTCAGGATAAGGGGTCGGCCATTTAGGACTGAGATGAGGAGAAATTTCTTCACTCAGAGGGGGGTGAATCTTTGGAATTCTCTGCCCCAGAGGGCTGTGGAGGCTCAGTCGTTGAGTATATTCAAGGCTGAGATCGATAGATTTTTGGAGATTAAGGGAATGGAGGGATATGGGGATCGGGCGGGAAAGTGGAGTTGAGGTCGAAGATCAACCGTGAGCTCATTGAACAGCAGAACAGGCTCGAGGGGCCGAATGGCCGACTCCTGCTCCTATTTCTTAGTATTCTGATGTAAAGCGCTTTGGTCTCCGTATTTAAGGAGGGATTTGCTTTCATTGGAGACAGTTCAGAGACGGTTCACTCGGTTGATTCCGGAGATGAAGGGGGTTGTCTTATGAGGAAAGGTTGAGCAGGTTGGGCCTGTACTCATTGGAGTTTAGAAGAATGAGAGGGGATCTTATCGAAAGGTATAAGATTCTGAGGGGGCTGGACAGGGTGGATGCAGAGAGGATGTTTCCCCTCGTGGGGGAATCTAGAACTAGGGTGGGCATAGTGTCCGAATAAGGGGTCGCCCATTTGGAACTAAGATGAGGAGGAATTTCTTCTCTCGGAATCTGTGGAATTCGCTGCCTCAGAGATCATTGAGTATATTTAAGGCAGGTGCTTGAAGGATAAGGGAGTCGAGGGTTATGGGGAGCGGGCAGGGAAGTGGAGCTGAGGCCAAGATCAGATCATGCATGATCTTATTAAATGGCGGAGCAGGCTCGAGGGGCCGAATGGCCGACTCCTGCTCCTGTTTCTTGTGCAAAGCGCTTTGGGGGTTGTGAACGGCGCTATCGAAATGCACGTCTTTCTCTCCGGGCGATAACGGGACGCCTTTTTTTTATTTTTCTTTGCAGGTGAGGACGCGGACCTGGACGAGGCCTCGGGCCACAAGGCCGCCATGCCGGCCCCTCCGGACCTCCGCAACCGCGACCTCCTGACCTGCGGGCAGTGTCGCCGTAACTTCCTACTACGCAACATCCTGGGCTTCATCGAGCACAAGCGCGGCCGTTGCCAGCGTCCCGCCCACCCACGCGGTGGGCCCCCGCTCCCGGCACCGTCACCTGCCACCGAGGACGGGCCAGCGCAAACCGCGGCGGAGGAGGACGATCCCGCGGCAGGCAAGTGGCTTTTTTTTATTTGCTTCAGGGGTCAACGCCCCCCCCCCGCCCCCCGCCCCCCCGTGATCGTTTATCTTCAGCTGGTTTGGGGCTCGACAAGGTGGACGCAGAGAGGATGTTCCCCCCCCCCCCCCCCCCCACCCTCGTGGGGGGAAACGGAAACTAGGAGGCCTCGTCTCAGAATAAGGGGGTCGCTCATTTAAAACTGGGGGAGGTGTGGGTTGGGGGGGTGTGGGCGGTAAAGGAGGGGTCTTCACAGCCCAAGTTCACATGCACACACCCGCGCGCAGTCCAGCAAGCAGTCGCTAGATAGCGATTGTCTTGTGAAGGACCCTTGAGAGGCGCGAGTTCGGGGCCCAGGGGCCCAGGGGCAGCACGGGCCCAGCCCACACTGCGATGTGTGCGCGCACTAGGTCCGTGCAGCAGAGCTGGTCTCCAGTCGTCCTGGTTAACCCTTGCCACTGGACCAAGACCTAGCTCTGTCAAGCCCCGTGTGGTGGGTGGTGTGTAACGGTCACCCCACGTTAAAAAAATCCACCCACAGGCATCTTCCACCCTTCAGGATGTAGTTCGGGATCTGGAATATTAGGTCCTTCATTGGAACACCTGTGAACTCATCCCTTTTTGGTGTGGAGGCAAGTCATCCTCGATACGAGAGACCAACTATGATGATGATATGAACAACGGAAAGGGGTTGTCTTATGAGGAAAGGTTGAGCAGGTTGGGCCTCTACTCATTGGAGTTTAGAAGAATGAGAGGTGATCTTATTGAAACCTATAAGATCCTGAGGGGGCTGGACAGGGTGGATGCAGAGAGGATGTTTCCCCTCGTGGGGGAATCTAGAACTAGGGGGGCATAGTCTCAGAATAAGGGGGCGCCCATTTAGAACGGAGATGAGGAGGAATTTCTTCTCTCAGAGGGTGGTGTATCTTTGGAATTCTCTGCCCCAGAGAGCTGTGGAGGTTGGGTCATTGGATATATTTAAGGTGGAGATAGACAGCTTCTTCTTGAATGGTAAGGGAGTCAAGGGTTTTGGGGAACGGGCAGGGAAGTGGAGCTGAGTCCATGATCAGATCAGCCATGAGCTTATTGAATGGCGGAGCAGGCTCGAGGGGCCGAATGGCCGACTCCTGCTCCTATTCCTTATGTTCTTATCAAACAGGTCGTTTGGCCCAACAGGTCCATGCTGGGGTTTATGCTCCACTCCAGCCACCTCCCACCACTCTTCATCTCACCCCATCAACATATCCTTCTACAGGGATAAATATTGGCCCCGTCTGCCCTCTCAGGTGAACGTAAAAGATCCCGTGGCCCCTATTTCGAAGAAGAGCAGGGGAGTTCTCCCCGGTGTCCTGGGACCAATATTTATGCCTCAATCAACATAACAAAAAACAGATTATCTGGGTCATTATCACATTGCTGTTTGTGTACGTAAATTGGCTGCCGCGTTTCCCACATTACAACAGTGACTACACTCCAAAGGTACTTAATTGGCTGTAAAGCGCTTTGGGACGTCTGGTGGTCGTGAAAGGCGCTATATAAATGCAAGTCTTTTCTCACTCATGCTTGTCCAGCCTCCCTTTAAATGCACCGATACTATTCGCCTCAACCTCTCCCTGTGGCAGCGAGTTCCACATTCTCAGCACTCTCTGGGTAAACAAGTTTCTCCTGAATTCCCCATTGGATTTACCAGTGACTGTCTTATATTGATGGCCCCTAGTTCTGGTCTCACCCGCAAGTGAAAACAACTTCTCTACCTCTACCCTCTCGAAACTCTTGATACTTTTAAAGACCTCTGTTATGTCTCCCCTCAGCTTCTCTTTTCTAGAGAATCGGGCCCCCCCCCGGAACTGAGTTAGCCTGTTTCAATTGACCCATGCCCCCAGCGTTTTTGAGTTATAGAAGTTTACGGCACGGAAGGAGGCCATTTCAGCCCATCATGTCCGCGCCGGCCGACAAAGAGCTACCCGGCCTAATCCCACTCTCCAGCTCTGGGTCCGTAGCCCTGTGGGTTACGGCATTTCAGGTGCACATCCAGGTACTTTTTAAATGTGGTGAGGGTTTCTGCCTCTACCACCCTTTCGGGCCGTGAGTTCCGCCCCAGACCCCCACCGCCCTCTGGGTGAAGTAATTTCCCCTCTAAACCTCCAACCCATGACTTTCAATCTATGCCCCCTCCTGGTTGTTGACCCCTCTGCCAAGTGAAACAGGTCCTTCCTGTCCACTCTATCTAGGCCCCTCGTAATTTTCTAGGCCGCCAATCCGTTTGGGGAGCTGGGCGCTGGCGGGGCTTGTGCACGGTCGGCTGCTTCGCGCCTGTTGTCAGCTCTAGAACAAAACAAAACGAAAACACAGCGTGCGGCGAGAGAGAGAGAGAGAGAGAGAGGGAAAAAAAATCCCCTTCGACTCAAAGGAGGAAGTGAATATTCAAATCGTACATCTGCAGCAGCGAGCTTCTGCTTTTCTGTATCTCCCGATCTGCCAGGCCATTAACCCCAGGTTGGGCCTTGCCGCCGCTTCCTCAGGAGGAAGGCCGCCGTCGCCATGGTTACGGGGCCTGGGGCTCGCCGGCGAAGGAACGAGACAGGGGCGGGGCGGAGAGGGGGGGGTGGGGGGGGAGTAGAGTACAGCCATTACAATTGCCGGTGTGAAAAATTGAACCCCAAGAACTGGTTTGCTCCCGGTGTTCCACTCCCTCCTTTCCCTGAAGGCCCGAGGCTTGAGGGAGGGGGCGGGGGGGGGGGGGTGGAGAGTGGGCCCGGCCTCCCCCTCCCTCACTCCGAGCCCCCTGGGAGGGTCACGCCGGTGTGTCCAGGCCACAAACATCCCGGCGCTGCTTAATTTTGTGGCTAACTCGTGGCGCAAACCTGCACAAACCAGTATTTGGCAGCCACGCCTTTAACCTTCGGGCACCTGGAGCCGAGCCAGGACAGGCAGACAGACAATCTCGGCGTGTTTACGAGAGGGAGCACTCGGCCGAGGGAGGGCAGCGGGCTCGGGGCGAGCCACACCCAGGCCCCCAGCGCAGAGGCAGGAGTGTACGCACACCAGGGCATCTCCCCCCACCCCGCCTGCTTTATTCCCCTCGCTGTGTTGAAATCGAGACCTTGTTGTCTGCGACTCTTGAAGCCCAGCCCTTTTTCCACAGGGCCTGCTAGCTGCAGGTTCCTCTTGCATTCCCTTCAGCACGCGGGCTTTGGAGCCGGGCCAGCCTTTGAGTCACCAGCTCGTGGGTTCAAGCTCCAGGGACTTCTAAGCTGGCACTCCCCGCGCCAGTACCGAGGGAGTGCCGCACTGTCGGAGGTGCCGCCTTTCGGATGAGGCGTTAAACCGAGGCCCCGTCTGCCCTCTCGGGCGGACGCAAAACCTCCCTATTTGTAGGTGCAGCAGGAGCGGCGAGAGACTGTAGAGGGACGTGATCGGGGCCCAGGAGAGGCGCGGGTTCGGGGCCCAGGAGAGGCGCGGGTTCAGGGCCCAGGACAGGCGAGGGCCCAGGGGCAGCACGGGCCCAGCCCACACTGTGCGATATGTGCGCGCACTAGGCCCGTGCAGCAGAGCTGGTCTCCAGTCGTCCTGGTTAACCCTTGCCACTGGACCAAGACCTCGCTCAGTCAAGCCCCGTGTGGTGGCTGGTGTGCACGTTAAAAAAATCCACCCACAGGCAACTTCCACCCTTCAGGATGTATTTCGGGATCTGGAATATTAGGTCCTTCATTGAATCACCTGTGACCTCGTCCTTTTCGGTGTGGAAGCAAGTTATCCTCGCTTCGAGGGACTGCCTGTGATGATGATGATTTTGTACAAGAGCAGGGGAGTTCTCCCCCAGTGTCCTGGGCCAATATTTATCCCTCAACCAACACTTTCTAATATTTTTTTTTAAAAAAGCAGATTATGTACTCTACCTCATTGCTGTTTCCGGAGCTTGCTATGCGCAAATTGGCTGCTGCGTTTCCCACGTTACAACCGTGACTACACTTTAAGAAAAAAACTACTTAATTGGCTGTGAAGCGTTCAGAGGTTTTTTGAAAGTGCTTTATGTGCCAGCCGTGTCTCAGTGGGCAGCACTCTCTCTCGCCTCTGAGTCAGAAGGTTGTGGGTTCAAGTCCCACTCCAGGGACTCGAGCACAAAAATCCAGGCCGACACTCCCAGTGCAGTGCCGAGGGAGCGCCGCACTGCCGGAGGTGCCGTCTTTCGGATGAGGCCTTAAACCGAGGCCCCGTCTGCTCTCTCGGGTGGACCTAAAAGATCCCACGGCCACTATTTTGAAGAAGAGCAGGGGAGTTATCCCCGGTGTCCTGGGGGCCAATATTTATCCCTCAGCCAACAACAGATGATCTGGGTCATTATCACATTGCTGTTTGTGGGAGCTTGCTGTGCGCAAATTGGCTGCCGCGTTTCCCACACTACAACAGTGACTGCGCTCCAAAAGTACTTCATTGGCTGTAAAGCGCTTTGGGACATCTTGAGGTCCGAGCAGAAACCAAGCGCAGGCAGCGGAAGGAGCGTGCGGCAAACCAGTCCCACCCTCCCCTTCCCTCAACTACTGTCTGTCCCACCTGTGACGGGGACTGTGGCTCTCGTATTGGGCTGTTCAGCCACCTAAGGACTCATGTTAAGAGCGGAAGCAAGTCTTCCTCGGTTCCGAGGGACTGCCGATGATGGTGATAATCTCCCAAGCCTTTGATCAAATTTCCTAATTCCGCTTTCTTTGGCTCCGCGCCGGTCTTTGAGCTGATCACACTCCAGTCAAGCCACGTAAAAGTCGCCGCCAGTCGTGATTGAGTTCGTACGAACCCCATGAAAAGATCCGGAGCAGGAACGGGCCATTCGAGCCCGCTCCGCCATTCACCGAGATCGCGGCTGACCTTCGACCTCAACTCCCCTTGCCCCGCCCGATCCCCGTGGGGTAGGAATTGGGGTCGTTTGCGGTTCCCGTTAGCGCCTCTGCGGGGGGGGGGGGTGGGTGGGGGGTGATAATGGGGCGCAAGCGACGGTAACGGCAACGGCGGCAACCGGTAGCGAAACCCACGCCGCGGCACCGGCGACACCATCACCGTGCACGGCAACCCGCCTGCGCCCTGGAGCAAACAATTTTTAAGCGCGCCCCGCCAAGCTGCGGCGGGCGACGTCAGCGCCGGCTTCGAGGGGAGGGTGGGAGTGTCCCGGCCACTCGCGACTTAAAGGGGAGGCGGGGTACGTGGGAAACGGAATCGGCCGACTTGCCGGTTGCGGGCTGCGAAACACGGGCTCGGTGCCGGGATCTGGCAGCCCGGCGCGCCGCTCGGTGCCGTGCCGATGCCTCGGCAACCCCCCCCGGTGGTCAGGCTCGGGACCCACCGAGTCGGCACCTCCCCTTTAACGAAGGGGCAGCGCGCCCCGCCTACCCGGCAGCACAACGTGACACCGCGTGTCGCGCTTCACCCCCCTCACTCCATCCGCTGCCGCCCGCTTGCTCTCGGTGGAGTGGAGGTGGTCGCCCTGATATCGCGAGCGTGGGCGGGGCCTCCCTGCCGGGCGCAGGAACTCGCAACTGTTACCTCCGCCCACAACCGGGGGGGCGCGATACAATTTAAACCCCCTCCCCTCCGTCCTGGAGATGAATCTTCAATTCCTGGAGACATAAGAACACAAGAAATGGGGGCAGGATTCGGCCATTCGGCCCCTCGAGCCCGCTCCGCCATTCAATAAGATCGCGGATGACCTTCGACCTCAACTCCACTTTCCCGCCCAATCCCCATATCCCTCGATTCCCTGAATATCCAAAAATCTATCGATCTCAGCCTTGACTATACTCAACGACTGAGCCTCCACAGCCCTCTGGGGCAGAGAATTCCAAAGATTCACCTCCCTCTGAGTGAAGAAATTCCTCCTCATCTCAGTCCTAAGTGGCCGACCCCTTATCCTGAGACTGTGTGACCCCCTGGTTCTAGACTCCCCTCCCCAGGGGGGAAACACCCTCCCTGCATCTACCCTGTCAAGCCCCCTCAGAATCTTGTACGTTTCAATGAGATCACCTCTCCATTCTTCTAAACTCCAGAGAGTATCGGCCCAACTTGCTCAGTCTCTCCTCATAGGACAACCCTCTCATCCCAGGGATCGGTCGTGCATTTGATGCTCTTCCCCCAGTCGCCCTTGCAGAATGAGATCACATCTGGTTGGTTCCCCCTCGGGACCTCTGCGGTGGCGGAGAGGGGGGTATAATTCTACAATAACCTCCAGAGGACAGGGTGACATCATCCTTGAAGCCACCTCCAACCCATTAACAGTGAGAAAATTAATGTCAATGTGGGGCTGGGCCAGAGGCCTTTGTTTAGCTATGGACATGTTCTTTTCCAAATTGATACTGTAAGCTGTGCAGGGAGGATGTTTTCCCCCCGGGCTGCGGAGTCTAGAACCAGGGGTCACACAGTCTCAGGATAAGGGGTCGGCCATTTAGGATGGAGATGAGGAGGAATTTCTTCACTCGGAGGGTGGTGAATCTTTGGAATTCTCTGCCCCAGAGGGCTGTGGAGGCTCAGTCGTTGAGTATATTCAAAACGGAGATCGATAGATTTTTGGATATTATGGGGATCGGGCGGGAAAGTGGAGTTGAGGTAGAAGATCAGCCGTGATCTCATTGAATGGCGGAGCAGGCTCGAGGGGCCGAATGGCCGACTCCTGCTCCTAATTCTTATGTTCTATGTTCTTAAATCATCATCATCATAGGCAGTCCCTCGGAATCGAGGAATTCTTGCTTCCTCTCTTAGAATGAGTCCTCAGGTGACTGAACAGCCCAATAGGCGAGCCACAGTCCCTGTCGCAGGTGGGACAGACAGTGGTTGAGGGAAGGGGAGGGTGGGACTGGTTTGCCGCACGCTCCTTCCGCTGCCTGCGCTTGCTTTCTGCACGCTCTCGGCGACGAGACTCGAGACTCGAGGCGCTCAGCGCCCTCCCGGATGCACTTCCTCCACTTAGAGCGGGACTGGTCTTTGGCCCAGGGACTCCCAGGTGTCGGTGGGGATGTTGCACTTTTATCAGGGAGGCTTTGAGGGTGGTCCCTTGTAACGTTTTCTCTGCCCACCTGGGGCTCGTTTGCCGTGAAGGAGTTCCGAGTAGAGCGCTGGCTTTGGGAGTCTCGTGTCTGGCATGTGGACAATGTGGCCCTGCCCAGCGGAGCTGGTCGAGTGTGGTCAGTGCTTCGATGCCGGGGATGTTGGGCCTGGTCGAGAACACTTGATCAAGCAGAGCTACGTTCTTGAATGCATCCACTCTTGAGTAATACTGAGTCATTTTAACAAAAAAAACACCAGGTGTGGTACTAACACCAGGTGTGGTACTAAGCCAAACAGACCATGTTGTAAACCACCCCATGTGACTTTAATATCCTCATCCCTGTTTACAAATCCCTCCATGGCCTCACCCCTCCGTATCTCTGTAATCTCCTCTGGCCCCACAACCCCTCCCCACCCGAGATATCTGCGCTCCTCTAATTCTGCCCTCTTGAGCATCCCTGATTACAATCGGAATGCTTGCCTTTATTAGCCGAGACACACAATACAAGAGCAGGGAGGTTATGCTTGAACTGCATACAAAACACTAGTGAGGCCACAGCTGGAGTACTGCGTGCAGTTCTGGTCAAAGCATTACAGGAACGATGTGATTGCACTGGAGAGGGTACAGAGGGGATTTACCAGGATGTTGCCTGGACTGGAGAATTTTAGCGATGAGGAAAGATTGGATAGGCTGGGAACAGAGGAGGCTGAGGGGAGACCTTATTGAGGTGCATAAAATTATGAGGGGCCTGGATAGAGTGGATAGGGAAGGACCTGTTTCCCTTCGCAGAGGGGTCAACAACCAGGGGGCATAGATTTAAAGTAATTGGTAGGATGGTTTAGAGGGGATTTGAGGGGAAATTTCTCCACCCTGTGGGGGTCTGGAACTCACGGCCTGAAAGGGTGGTAGAGGCAGAAACCCTCACCACATTTAAAAAGTACTTGAAGTGCCGTAACCTACAGGGCTACGGACCGAGAGCTGGAAAATTGGATTAGAACTGGGTAGCTCTTTGTCAGCCGGCACGGACACGATGGGCTGAAATGGCCTCCTTGCGTGCTGTAAATTTCTATGATTCTATGAATCGCTCCACCATCGGCGGCTGTGCCTTCAGCTGCCTGGGCCCCAAGCTCTGGAACTCCCTCCCTAAACCTCTCCGCCTCTCTACCTCTCTTTCCTCCTTTAAGACGCTGCTTAAAACCGACCTCTTTGACCCAGCTTTTGGTCACCTGCGCTCATTTCTCCTTACACAGCTCGGTGACAAATGTTTTGTCTTATAATAAATCTGTGAAGCGCCGTTAAAGGTGCTATATAAATACAAGTTGTTGTTGTACTGAACCAGGCACACTAATCCCAGGTTCAAAGTCCCCTCAACTGGGAGCAGGGGCAGAAACAGGTCAACGGGGGTCAACCCAATGACTCTGCCACCCCCCCCCCCACCCCCTCTTGCCTTTGCTGGAAAGGGCTTGTGCTGCCTCTCACAGTCAAATATCCTGGTCGAGGTCTGGCCACTTGGAGGACAACCAGCCCCATGGAACGGGACCCCAGCCCCTCGAGCACCGGGCCGGGGTGGGGGGGGGGGGGGAGAAGAGGAGACGGACTTGACTACACAATTCACTGCCTGTCTTGAGTTACACGCTGCCGTGGTGGTTGCCCCTGGTTACCGGCCTAGCTGTAATCGCACACTACACAGGCCCAGAGCAACGCACCACAGTGTGATCTGAAGCGCTCAGTCGAGCTTTTGTTCATTTGCATATTAACATATGTCTCCAATTCCCCGAGGTGTTGTCTGTTCATTAATATTCCTCCTTGCTCCGAATCCCGGGACATCTCCCTGTGGAGTCATCCCCTCCCGCCACTGTTCATTGCTCAAATTAACGGGCGGGGGGGGTGGGGGTGGCAGAGAGGGGAAATTTGCATTTTTTAATTAGTCTGGATAATTATTTGCTGAATATTCATTCTGCCAACTCCCTCCGGACCCATCCCATCCGAAGGCCATCCAGGGCTCTGAGGAAATATTCCCGTCCCCGGAAGCCCTCAGCGCATTGCGGAATTGTCGAGGAGCACCTGTGTCATGTCCAGCGAGACCGGCTGCGGAAAAATAACACAAAACAAAAGGAAAATGATTAAAAAAAAAAAAAACCCCACCCCCCACCCCCCCCCCCCCCGCACGGTGAGGGGGTGTTTTTTTTCTTTCTTTCTTTGTGCGCGTCGGCAGGATATTCAGCTGCAGGGGCTTCACCACCCGAGCCTCACGCCTTCACCCGAGAGGTCGACGTTGCAGGATATCCTTCTGTTCCTCCGTTCTCCACACCCCCCCCCCCCTTCCCCCTTCCCCCCCTCCCTCCCTGCCCACGGACAAAGAGGCCTGTTACTTCCCCAGCATCTCCCCAGCTGATGCTCTGCCTGCGCTACGCGTCGGTGAAGGAACCTGGAACTGATCACAGTGTCCCCCTGTAACTCGTGCAGCCTTCCCCGGTGTTCTAGCCTGAATTAATCCCTCAATGTCATCATCATCATCATCATAGGCAGTCCCTCGGAATCGAGGAAGACTTGCTTCCACTCCTGAAGCGAGTCCTTAGGTGGCTGAACAGTCCAATACGAGAGCGACAGTCCCTGTCACAGACGGGACAGATAATGGTTGAGGGAAGGGGAGGGTGGGACTGGTTTGCCGCACGCTCCTTCCGCTGCCTGCGCTTGCTTTCTGCACGCTCTCGGCGACGAGACTCGAGGTGCTCAGCGCCCTCCCGGATGCACTTCCTCCACTTAGGGCGGACTGGTCTTTGGCCAGGGGCTCCCAGGTGTCGGTGGGGATGTTGCACTTTATCAGGGAGGCTTTGAGGGTGGTCCCTGTAACGTTTTCTCTGCCCACCTTTGGCTCGTTTGCGGTGAAGGAGTTCCGAGTAGAGCGCTTGCTTTGGGAGTCTCGTGTCTGGCATGCGGACAATGTGGCCCGCCCAGCGGAGCTGATCGAGTGTGGTCAGTGCTTCGATGCTAGGTAGGGGGTTTGGTGGTCATAGAATCACAGAAATTTACAGCACGGAAGGAGTCCATTTCGGCCCATCGCATCTGTGCTGGCCAATAGAGAGCTACCCAGCCTAATCCCACTTTCCAGCTCTGGGTCCGTAGCCCTGTAGGTTACGGCACTTCAAGTGCACATCCAAGTACTTTTTAAATGTGGTGAGGGTTTCTGCCTCTACCACCCTTTCAGGCAGTGAGTTCCGCCCCAGACCCCCACCACCCTCTGGGTGAAGAAATTTCCCCTCAAAGCCCCTCTCAACCTCCCTCCAATTACTTTAAATCTATGCCCCCCCCCTGGTTGTTGACCCCGCTGCGAAGGGAAACAGGTCCTTCCTATCCACTCTATCCAGGCCCCTTATAATTTTATACACCTCAATAAGCTCTCCCCTCAGCCTCCTCTGTTCCAAGGAAAACAACCCCAGCCTATCCAATCTTTCCTCATCGCTAAAATTCTCCAGTCCAGGCAACATCCTGGTAAATCTCCCCTGCACCCTCTCCAGTGCAATCACATCATTCCTGTAATGCGGTGACCAGAACTGCACGCAGTACTCCAGCTGTGGCCTAACCAGTGTTTTATACAGTTCAAGCATAACCGCCCCTGCTCTTGTATTCTATGCCTCGGCTAATAAAGGCAAGCATTCCGTATGCCTTCTTAACCACGTTATCGACCTGGCCTGCTACCTTCAGGGATCTGTGGACCTGCACTCCCAGGTCCCTTTGTTCCTCTACATTTCTCCGTGCCTATGTCCCCTGGTTGTTGACCCCTCTGCCAAGGGAAATAGGTCCTTCCCACCACTCGATCTAGGCCCCTCCTAATGTTACACAACTCAATTAAATCTCCCCTCAGCCACCTCTGTTCAAAGGAAAACAACTCCAGCCTATCCAATCTTTCCACGGAGCTAAAGTTTTCCCAGTCATAGAAACATAGAAAATAGGTGCAGGAGTAGGCCATTCGGCCCTTCGAGCCTGCACCGCCATTCAATGAGTTCATGGCTGAACATGCAACTTCAGTACCCCATTCCTGCTTTCTCGCCATACCCCTTGATCCCCCTAGTAGTAAGGACTACATCTAACTCCTTTTTGAATATATTTAGTGAATTGGTCTCAACAACTTTCTGTGGGAGAGAATTCCACAGGTTCACCACTCTCTGGGTGAAGAAGTTTCTCCTCATCTCGGTCCTAAATGGCTTCCCCCTTATCCTTAGACTGTGACCCCTGGTTCTGGACTTCCCCAACATTGGGAACATTCTTCCTGCATCTAACCTGTCTAAACCCGTCAGAATTTTAAACGTTTCTGTGAGGTCCCCTCTCATTCTTCTGAACTCCAGTGAATACAAGCCCAGTTGATCCAGTCTTTCTTGATATGTCAGTCCCGCCATTCCACGAATCAGTCTGGTGAACCTTCGCTGCACTCCCTCAATAGCAAGAATGTCCTTCCTCAAGTTAGGAGACCGAAACTGTACACAATACTCCAGGTGTGGCCTCACCAAGGCCCTGTACAACTGTAGCAACACCTCCCTGCCCCTGTACTCAAATCCCCTCGCTATGAGGGCCAACATGCCATTTGCTTTCTTAACCGCCTGCTGTACCTGCATGCCAACCTTCAGTGACCGATGTACCATGACACCCAGGTCTCGTTGCACCTCCCCTTTTCCTAATCTGTCACCATTCAGATAATAGTCTGTCTCTCTCAGTCCTGGCAACATCTCTCCTCAGCCTCCGTTGTTCCAAAAAAAGTCACCTCCGATAGAGAGAGAGAGGGATGGGTGGAGGTGCAAGGTAAGTGGGTGTGAGTGAGGATGTGCTGGGGTAGGGTCGGCAAGGCAGAGTGATGGGAGGCACAGCAGGATGAAGGCGAGTAGTTTTACACCAACGTTTCACGATCTACTGAGATCATTGATAGGTTTGCGCCCCTGGACCGAGGTCTTCGTGAGGACAAACCCAGCCTACCCGATCTTTCCTCATCGCCCACAGCTCTGTGGTACTGTAGAGGGGTGGGGGGGGGGGCAGGGGGAGGGGAGGGGGCCGGCAGGTGGACAGTGTCGCAGTTTTAGCCATGCCAGACACGAGACTCCCAAAGCAAGCAAGCGCTCCACTCGGAACTCCTTCACAGCAAACGAGCCAAAGGTGGGGCAGAGGAAACGTTACAAGGGACCACCCTCAAAGCCTCCCTGATAAAATGCAACATCCCCACCGACACCTGGGAGTCCCTGGCCAAAGACCAGTGACCGCCCTAAGTGGAGGAAGTGCATCCGGGAGGGCGCTGAGCACCTCGAGTCTCGTCGCCGAGAGCGTGCAGAAACCAAGCGCAGGCAGCGGAAGGAGCGTGCGGCAAACCAGTCCCACCCTCCCCTTCCCTCAACCACTGTCTGTCCCACCTGTGACAGGGACTGTGGCTCTCGTGTTGGGCTGTTCAGCCACCTAAGGACTCATGTTAAGAGTGGAAGCAAGTCTTCCTCGATTCCGAGGGACTGCCTATGATGATGATTTAGCTCAGCGCGCCCAACACCCAGCCGATCAGTCACCCCCTGCTTGGCGGGCTCGAGTTACACAGAGCAGGGCGTGAAGCCACAACATTCGAGCCGCAAGTGCAGAGGGCCACGAGCCGAGATGGGCAGGCGATGCAAACAGGGACTGTTCGTACACCGGGTGGATGGAGAGGATGTGGTCTGTCAACCACAAGACGAGGAAAGGTTCACTGTCGCAATGACTTGCAGGGCTTGCTGGGAATGACCGAGCTCACCCTCCCCCAGGTGCCGATTTCCATCGCTCCGTCTTCGGTGGCCGCACCTTCAGCTCCCTGGAGCCCCAAGCTCTGGAATTCCCTCCCTGAACACCTCCGCCACTCTCTCATCCTTTTAAGGCGCTTCTTAAAACCGACCTCTTTCCCTCCCCTAATATGTGGCTCGGTGTCAAATTTTGTTTGATATCATTCCTGTGCAGCTTTACAACGTTGAAGGTGCTATATCAATGCAAGTTGGTATTGACCTGTTGTGGTAGCAGTATTTTGCTGTTTGTCTGATATCTATTTAGCACATCTATTAATATTTTGCATCTGCACCCACTTCCTGTCCACAAAACCTTGTGTCTGGCTGTCACATTTTTGTCATAATTAAGTACAAAAGTTTTCCTCGTGTAGCCATTGGTTCTTCTGCCAATCGCCTTAAATCCGTGTCCCTCTGGTTCTCGACCCTTCCACCAATGGGAACAGTTTCTCTCGATCTGCTCTGTCCAGACCCCTCATGATGTTGAACACCTCGATCAAATCTCCTCTCAACCTTCCCTGCTCCAAGGAGAACAACCCCGGCTTCTCCAGTCTCTCCACGTAAGGAGATATTGGGACAGGTGACCAAAATCTTGGTCGAAGAGCTAAGTTTTAAGGAGGAGAGAGAGGCGGAGAGGTTTAGGGAGGGAGTTCCAGAGCTTGGGTCCCAGGCAGCTGAAGGCACGGCCGCCGATGGTTAAGCGATGGAAATTGGGGGATGTGCGAGAGGCCAGAATTGGAGGAGCGCAGAGATCTCGGGGTGGGGGGGGGGGGTTGTTGTGGGGCTGGAGGAGGCTGCCGAGATAGGGAGTGGGGCGAGGGCCATGGAAGGATTTGAACGCCTGGATGAGGATTTAAAATTCGAGGCGTTGCTTCTAAAAAGGGATTCTAAAAAGAGGCGATTCTAAAAAGGGAGGGAGAACAGCCAGTTGTTGTGGTGCACGTTGGTACCAATGACATAGGTAAAAAAAAGGGATGAGTTCCTACGAAATGAATTTAAGGAGCTAGGAGCTAAATTTAAAAAGTAGGACCTCAAAAGTAGTAATCTCGGGATTGCTACCAGTGCCACGTGCTAGTCAGAGTAGGAATCGCAGGATAGCTCAGATGAATACGTGGCTTGAGCAGTGGTGCAGCAGGGAGGGATTCAAATTCCTGGGGCATTGGAACCGGTTCTGGGGGAGGTGGGACCAGTACAATCCGGACGGTCTGCACCTGGGCAGAATTGGAACCAATGTCCTCTGGGGAGTGTTTGCTAGTGCTGTTGGGGAGGAGTTAAACTAATATGGCAGGGGGATGGGAACCAATGCAGGGAGATAGAGGGAAACAAAAAGGAGGCAAAAACAAAAGACAGAAAGGAGATGAGGAAAAGTGGAGGGCAGAGAAACCCAAGGCAAAGAACAAAAAGGGCCATTGTACAGCAAAATTCTAAAAGGACAGAGGGTGTTAAAAAAACAAGCCTAAAGGCTTTGTGTCTTAATGCAAGGAGTATCCGCAATAAGGTGGATGAATTAACTGTGCAAATAGATGTTAACAAATATGATGTGATTGGGATTACGGAGACGTGGCTCCAGGATGATCAGGGCTGGGAACTCAACATCCAGGGGTATTCAACATTCAGGAAGGATAGAATAAAAGGAAAAGGAGGTGGGGTAGCATTGCTGGTTAAGGAGGAGATTAAGGCAATAGTTCGGAAGGACATTAGCTTGGATGATGTGGAATCTATATGGGTAGAGCTGCAGAACACCAAAGGGCAAAAAACGTTAGTGGGAGTTGTGTACAGACCTCCAAACAGTAGTAGTGATGTTGGGGAGGGCATCAAACATGAAATTAGGGGTGCGTGCAATAAAGGTGCAGCAGTTATAATGGGTGACTTTAATATGCACATAGATTGGGCTAACCAAACTGGAAGCAATACGGTGGAGGAGGATTTTCTGGAGTGCATAAGGGATGGTTTTTTAGACCAATATGTCGAGGAACCAACTAGGGGGGAGGCCATCTTAGACTGGGTGTTATGTAATGAGAGAGGATTAATTAGCAATCTCGTTGTACGAGGCCCTTTGGGGAAGAGTGACCATAATATGGTGGAATTCTGCATTGGGATGGAGAATGAAACAATTAATTCAGAGACCATGGTCCAGAACTTAAAGAAGGCTAACTTTGAAGGTATGAGGCGTGAATTGGCTGGGATGGATTGGCGAATGATACTTAAGGGGTTGACTGTGGATGGGCAATGGCAGACATTTAGAGACCGCATGGATGAACTACAACAATTGTACATTCCTGTCTGGCATAAAAATAAAAAAGGGAAGGTGGCTCAACCGTGGCTATCAAGGGAAATCAGGGATAGTATTAAAGCCAAGGAAGTGGCATACAAATTGGCCAGAAATAGCAGCGAACCTGGGGACTGGAAGAAATTTAGAACTCAGCAGAGGAGGACAAAGGGTTTGATTAGGGCAGGGAAAATGGAGTATGAGAAGAAGCTTGCAGGGAACATTAAGACGGATTGCAAAAGTTTCTATAGATATGTAAAGAGAAAAAGGTTAGTAAAGACAAACGTAGGTCCCCTGCAGTAAGAATCAGGGGAAGTCATAACGGGGAACAAAGAAATGGCGGACCAATTGAACAAGTACTTTGGTTCGGTATTCACGAAGGAGGACACGAACAACCTTCCGGTTATAAAAGGGGTCGGGGGGTCTAGTAAGGAGGAGGAAATGAGGGAAATCCTTATTAGCCGGGAAATTGTGTTGGGGAAATTGATGGGATTGAAGGCCGATAAATCCCCAGGGCCTGATGGACTGCATCCCAGAGTACTTAAGGAGGTGGCCTTGGAAATAGTGGATGCGTTGACAGTCATTTTCCAACATTCCATTGACTCTGGATCAGTTCCTATAGAGTGGAGGGTAGCCAATGTAACCCCACTTTTTAAAAAAGGAGGGAGAGAGAAAACAGAGAATTATAGACCGGTCAGCCTGACATCGGTAGTGGGTAAAATGATGGAATCAATTATTAAGGATGTCATAGCAGTGCATTTGGAAAGAGGTGACATGATAGCATGGATTTGTGAAAGGGAAATCATGCTTGACAAATCTTCTGGAATTTTTTGAGGATGTTTCCAGTAGAGTGGATAAGGGAGAACCAGTTGATGTGGTATATTTGGACTTTCAGAAGGCGTTCGACAAGGTCCCACACAAGAGATTGATGTGCAAAGTTAGAGCACATGGGATTGGGGGTAGTGTACTGACATGGATTGAGAACTGGTTGTCAGACAGGAAGCAAAGAGTAGGAGTAAATGGGTACTTTTCAGAATGGCAGGCAGTGACTAGTGGGGTACCGCAAGGTTCTGTGCTGGGGCCCCAGCTGTTTACACTGTACATTAATGATTTAGATGAGGGGATTAAATGTAGTATCTCCAAATTTGCGGATGACACTAAGTTGGGTGGCAGTGTGAGCTGCGAGGAGGATGCTGTGAGGCTGCAGAGCGACTTGGATAGGTTAGGTGAGTGGGCAAATGCATGGCAGATGAAGTATAATGTGGATAAATGTGAGGTTATCCACTTTGGTGGTAAAAACAGAGACACAGACTATTATCTGAATGGTGACAGATTAGGAAAAGGGGAGGTGCAAAGAGACCTGGGTGTCATGGTACATCAGTCATTGAAGGTTGGCATGCAGGTGCAGCAGGCAGTTAAGAAAGCAAATGGCATGTTGGCCTTCATAGCAAGGGGATTTGAGTACAGGGGCAGGGAGGTGTTGCTACAGTTGTACAGGGCCTTGGTGAGGCCACACCTGGAGTATTGTGTACAGTTTTGGTCTCCTAACCTGAGGAAGGACATTCTTGCTATTGAGGGAGTGCAGCGAAGGTTCACCAGACTGATTCCCGGGATGGCGGGACTGACCTATCAAGAAAGACTGGATCAACTGGGCTTGTATTCACTGGAGTTCAGAAGAATGAGAGGGGACCTCATAGAAACATTTAAAATTCTGACGGGGTTAGACAGGTTAGATGCAGGAAGAATGTTCCCAATGTTGGGGAAGTCCAGAACCACAGGTCACAATCTAAGGATAATGGGTAAGCCATTTAGGACCGAGATGCGGAGGAACTTCTTCACCCAGAGAGTGGTGAACCTGTGGAATTCTCTACCACAGAAAGTTGTTGAGGCCAATTCACTAAATATATTCAAAAAGGAGTTAGATGAGGTCCTTACTACTAGGGGGATCAAGGGGTATGGCGAGAAAGCAGGAATGGGGTACTGAAGTTGAATGTTCAGCCATGAACTCATTGAATGGCGGTGCAGGCTAGAAGGGCCGAATGGCCTACTCCTGCACCTATTTTCTATGTTTCTATGTTTCTATGTTAACTGGGAGCCAATGTAGGTCATCGAGCACAGGGGGTGATGGATGAGCGGGAATCGGTGCGAGTTAGGACACGGGGCAACGAGCACAGGGGGTGATGGGTGAGCGGGACTCGGTGCGAGTTAGGACACGGGGCAGCGAGCACAGGGGGTGATGGGTGAGCGGGACTCGGTGTGAGTTAGGACACGGGACAACGAGCACAGGGGGTGATGGGTGAGCGGGACTCGGTGCGAGTTAGGATCCGGGGCAGCGAGCACAGGGGGTGATGGGTGAGCGGGACTCGGTGCGAGTTAGGACACGGGTCAGCGAGCACAGGGGGTGATGGGTGAGCGGGACTCGGTGCGAGTTAGGACACGGGTCAGCGAGCACAGTGAATGATGGGTGAGCGGGACTCGGTGTGAGTTAGCACAGGGGGTGATGGGTGAGTGGGACCTGGTGCGAGTTAGGACACGGGGCAGCCGAGTTTTGGATCACCTCTAGTTTACGTAGGGTAGAACGTGGGAGGGTAGAACGTGGGAGGCCAGCCAGGAGTGCGTTGGAATAGTCAAGCCTAGAGGTAACACAGTCACAGATGAAATCAGGGATGCCCGTGAGGGCAAAATTTGAGGGGCGTAGAGATCTTGGAGGGCTGGGGGGCTGGAGGAGGTTGCCAAGATCATCATTGTCATCATAGGCAGTCCCTCGAAGCGAGGATGACTTGCTTCCACATCGAAAAGGGCCGAGTTCACAGGTGTTTCATTCAAGGAGCTAATATTCCAGATCCCGAACTACATCCTGAAGGGTGGAAGATGCGTGGATTTTTTTTAGGCGTTGCACACCAGCCACCACACGGGGCTTGACAGAGCTAGGTCTGGGTCCAGTGGCGAGGGTTAACCAGGACGACTGGAGACCAGCTCTGCTGCACGGACCTAGTGCGCGCACACACAGAGCTAGGGAGGGATTTGAACACGAGGATTTGAAATTTGAGGTATTGCCCCAGAGCCAGTGTAGGTCAGCGAGCACAGAGGGCGAGTTAACCTCACTTCCTCTGAAGGCAACACTTGGCCTTGACTTGTGAGTACGGCAACGTGATTGGTTTCTAACAATCGATGTGTCTTTCCTGTTCTCAGATGAGATGGAGCCTGCTTATTACATCTGCAACTCGTGCAAGGAGCCCTTCTCCAGTGCCTGGTTCCTCCTTCGCCACGCCCAGTACAGCCATGGCCTTCACATCTACATGGAACTGGACGACACCGAGAGCCTGCCGGCGGCCCCAGGGCCGGGATCCTCGCCGTCGGCTAGCGCCGATCGCCCGCCCCACCCGTCGCCCGCCTCCGCCCTCAACGGCAGCCCCTTCGAGGGCGCACGGGGGCCCGAGCCCCCCTTTCGCGGCCGCTCGCCCTCCGTGCTCTTTCCCCCGCCCCTGCGCTGCCCGCCCGACTACAGCGACAGCGGCTCCGAGGAGGCGGGGGTCGTTGGCGCCCCGGCGGGGGTCGGGGGTCGCGCCCCCCCCCCCCGCCGCCCGGCCCAGCAGCAGCAGCAGCAGCAGCCCTTCCCCCTCCGCCTCTCCGGGGCGGCACGGAAGGAGATGGACTTTTCCCGCCGGCTGCGCAGGCTGGCCGGCGATTCCCGGCGGCCCTTCCCGCCCTTCCTGCCCGCCCCTTCCCCGTCCCCACCCCCGGCCGCCGTCCCCCTCCCCCCTCCCTCCGCCGCCGCCGCCCGCCAGCGCTCGCCCCACGGCCGCAGCAAGGAGTGCGAGTTCTGCGGCAAGAGCTTCAAGTTCCCCAGCAACCTGGTGGTTCACCGGCGCAGTCACACCGGCGAGAAGCCGTACCGCTGCCCCTTCTGCGACCACGCCTGCAGCCAGTCCAGCAAACTGAAGCGCCACATGAAGACCCACATGCACCAGGCCGCCATCTTCAACGGCTGGTCGCCCGCCGAGCGGGGCATCAAGGAGGAGGAGACGTCGCCCGCGGCAACCGCCGCCACCGCCTACCGCTACCGGGCCCACCCCGCGGCCGGCCGGGACAACGGCGCCTGGGAAGACCCCGACGAACGAGACCGGCCGCAAGGCCCGAGCCGGGCCTACGCACTTCACGGCATGAGCTCGCTGCTGGGGGGCCAGGAGGAGCTGGACTTGAAGGTGAGCAACACGACTTCCGTTCCCCTCCCCCGTTCCCGACCCTCGGTTCTGGCACAGCACCGAGCATAAGATAGATAGGTAGAGTTTTAACCAATAAGGGAATTAAGGGTTACGGGGAGCGGGCGGGTAAGTGGAGCTGAGTCCACGGCCAGATCAGCCGCGATCTTGTTGAATGGCGGAGCAGGCTCGAGGGGCTAGATGGCCTACTCCTGTTCCTAATTCTTATGTTCTTATAAGAATTAGGAGCAACAGTCGGCCATTTGGCCCCTCGAGCCTGCTCCGCCATTTAATACGATCATGGCTGATCTTTGACCTCGAACTCCACTCTGGCATCGTCTCAGAGTAAGGGGCCGCCCTTTTAAAACTGAGATGAGGAGGAATTTCTTCTCACAGAGGGGAGGGGTGAATCTGTGGAATTCTCTGCCCCAGAGAGCTGTGGGGGCTGGGTCATTGAATATATTCAAGGCGGAGATAGATAGATTTTTGAATGATAAGGGAGTGAAGGGTTATGGGGAGGGAAGTGGAGTTGAGGCCAAGATCAGATTAGCCATGATCGTATTGAATGGCGGAGCAGGCTCGAGGGGCCGAATGGCCGGCTCCTGCTCCTATTTCTTATGTTCTCGTGTTCCTTTACTATCCCCATATCCCTCGATTCTCTTAATATCCAAAAACCTATCGATCTGTTTTGAATATACTCAACGACTGAGTCTCCACAGCCCTCTGGGGCAGAGAATTCCAAAGATTCACCACCCTCTGAGTGAAGAAATTCCTCCTCATCTCAGTCCTAAATGGCCGACCCCTTATCCTGAGACTGTGTGACCCCTGGTTCTAGACTCCCCAGCCCGGGGGAAACACCCTCCCTGCATCTACCCTGTCACCCTATAATAATTTTGTCTGTTTCAATGCCTCTCATTCTTCTAAACTCTGAAAGGCGGCCATTCAGCGCATCGTTCCTGTGCCGGCTCTGTGACAGAGCGATCCAAATCAGTCCCATTCCCCCCTGCCCTTTTCCCAAGCCCTGCTAATGTCTCCCTTTCAAGTTTTTATCCCCTTCCCCATTTGAAAGTTACTATTGGATCTGCTCCCACCGCCCTTGCACAACAACTCGCTGCGTAAAAATAAATTCTCCTCATCTACCCCTCTGGTGCTTTTGCCAATCACCTCAAATCTGTGTCCCCCTGGTCACCGACTGTCCCGCCACAGGAAACAGTTTTTCCTGATTCACTCGGTCAAAACCCCTCGTGATTTTGAACACCTCGACCAAATCTCCTCTCGACCTTCTCTGCTCCGAGGAGAACAACCCCAGCTTCTCCAGTCTATCCCCGTCACTGAAGTCCCTCACCCCTGGAACCATTCTGGTAAATCTTTCCTGCGCCCGTCTCTAAGGCCTTCACATCCTTCCTCAAGTGCGGGGCCCAGAATTGGACACACTGCTCCAGTTGGGGCCTAACCCAGTGTTTTATACAGGTTCCAACATTGGTGGAGGGGGAGCGAGTGTAGGTTATTAGTTAGCAACCAGTAGTGGGAGCATTGGACAATGTCCTTTCCCTAGTCCAGAGAAAGCGGAGGCCAATTATAATGACTGAAAGAACTTGCATTTATATAGCTCCTTTCACAACCTCGGGACGTCCCAAAACGCCTTACAGCCAATGAAGTACTTTTTGGAGTGTAGTCACCGTTGTACTGTGGGGAAACGTGGCAGCCAATTTGCGCACAGCAAGCTCCCACAAACCCAGATAATCTGTTTCAGTGGTGTTGATTGAGTGATAAATATTGGCCCCAGGACACCTGGGAGAACGCCCCTGTTCTTCTTCGAAATAGTGCCGTGGGATCTGAGGGAGGGGCCGTCTTTCTGATGAGACGTTAAACCGAGGCCCCGTGTGCTCTCTCAGGTGGACGTAAAAGATCCCATGGCCACTATTTTGAAGAAGAGCAGGGGAGTTCTCCCCGATGTCCTGGGGCCAATATTTATCCCTCAATCAACATCACAAAAACAGATTATCTGATCATTATCACATTGCTGTTTGTGGGAGCTTGCTGTGCGCAAATTGGCTGCCGCGTTTCCCACATTACAACAGTGACTACACTCCAAAAAGTACTTCATTGGCTGTAAAGCGCTTTGGGACGCCCGGTGGTCGTGAAAGACGCTATATAAATGCAAGTCTTTTTTTTCCATGCCTCAGTCGGTGCTGAGTTGGCTTGTGACAGGCCCGAGGAGTGAAACAGTTTGCCTCAGCACCCCTGAAGCTAGAGGTGGGCGAAAAAACAGCCCAGAGACTCTGTTCCTGAACACTGTCCAGTGACGGCGTGTGTGAGAGTGTATGTGTGTGAGAGGGGAGGGGGGGCGCGTGTGTGAGAGGGGGGGGGGGGCGCGTGTGTGAGAGGGGGGGGGGGGCGCGTGTGTGAGAGGGGGGGGGGCGCGTGTGTGAGAAGGGGGGGCGCGTGTGTGAGAGGGGGGGGGCGCGTATGTGAGAAGGGGGGGCGCGTGTGTGAGAGGGGGGGGGCGCGTGTGTGAGAGTGGGGGGGGGGTGTGTGAGAGGGGGGGGCGCGTGTGTGAGAAGGGGGGGGGCGCGTGTGTGAGAAGGGGGGGCGCGTATGTGAGGGGGGCGCGTGTGTGAGAGTGGGGGGGGGGTGTGTGAGAGGGGGGGCGCGTGTGTGAGAGAGGGGGGGCGCGTGTGTGAGAAGGGGGGGCGCGTATGTGAGGGGGGCGTGTGTGTGAGAGAGGGGGGGCGCGTGTGTGTGAGGGAGGGCGCGTGTGTGTGAGAGGGGGGGACACGTGTGTGTGAGAGAGGGGGGACACGTGTGTGTGTGTGTGTGTGTGTGTGAGAGGGGGGGGACGCGTGTGTGTGAGGGGGGGGACGCGTGTGTGTGAGGGGGGGGCGCGTGTATGAGAGAGGGGGGGGGGCGAGCGTGTGTGTATACCTAGTGTGTGTGTGTGTATACCCAGTGTGTGTGTGTGTGTGTATACCCAGTGAGTGTGTGTGTACCCAGTGTGTGTGTGAGTGTGTATACCCAGTGTGTGTGTGTGTGTGTGTCTGTGTATACCCAGTGTGTGTGTGTGAGTGTGTATACCCAGTGTGTGTGTGAGTGTGTGTGTATACCCCGTGTGTGTGTGTGTGTATACCCCGTGTGTGTGTGTGTGTGTATACCCAGTGAGTGTGTGTGTGTACCCAGTGTGTGTGTGAGTGAGTGTGTGTGTACCCAGTGTGAGTGTGTCTGAGTGTGTATACCCAGTGTGAGTGTGTGTGTATACCCAGTGAGTGTGTGTGTATACCCAGTGAGTGTGTGTGTATACCCAGTGTGTGTGTATATACCCAGTGTGTGTGTATACCCAGTGTGTGTGTGTGAGTGTGTATACCCAGTGTGTGTGTGTGTGTGTGTGTGTATACCCAGTGTGTGTGTGTGAGTGTGTATACCCAGTGTGTGTGTGAGTGTGTGTGTATACCCAGTGAGTGTGTGAGTATGTATACCCAGTGTGTGTGTATACCCAGTGTGTGTGTGAGTGTGTATACCCAGTGTGTGTGTGTGTGTGTGTGAGTGTGTGTGTATACCCAGTGAGTGTGTGTGTATGTGTGTGTGTGTGTGTGTGTGTGTACCCAGTGTGGCCTGGGTTGGGGACAGGCTCGAGCTGACCCTTACTATCTAGGGGTCATGTGTAAATATGATAGTGTAGCTGTGGTGCTGGGCAAGCAACCCCGGAGATCGTGAGTTCAAACCTCCGCCCCCTCCCCCAACCACGGCCAGGTTGTGAAAGTGAATCCGATAAATCCGGCCGCAGACCCAGGAAGGACTGACGGTGGAAGACACCGGGATCGGCTCGAGAGAGAGAGAGAGAGAGAGAGAGAGAGAGATAAGCCCGGTCTGGCCTATTGTGTCTCAGTGGGCAGCACTCTCTCGCCTCTGGGTCAGAAGGTCGTGGGTTCAGGTCCCACTCCACAGCCTTGAGCACAGAAATCCAGGCTCGACCATCCCAATGCAGTGCTGAGGGAGTGCTGCATTGTCGGAGGTGCCGTCTTTCGGATGAGACATTAAACCGAGGCCCCGTCTGCTCTCTCAGGTGGACGTAAAAGATCCCACGGCCACCATTGTGAAGACCAAAAGAAAAAAGAACGACTTGCATTTATATAGCGCCTTTTCCAACCACCGGACGTCCCAAAGCGCTTTACAGCCAACGAAGTACTTTGAGTGTAGTCACTGTTGTAATGTGGGAAACGCAGCGGCCAGTTTGCGCACAGCAAGCTCCCACAAACAGCAGTGTGATAATGACCCAGATAATCTGTGATGTTGGTTGAGGGATAATTATTGGCCCCAGGACACCGGGGAGAACTCCCCCTGCTCTTCTTCAAAATCCCTCAAGAAAATACTCATTACTTAAAAAAAAAAACATTATCTGGGTCATTATCACATTGCTGTTTGTGGGAGCTTGCTGTGTGCAAATTGGTTGCCGCGTTTCCCACATTACAACAGCGACTGCACTCCAACAAGTACTACCTTGGCTGTACATGTATGACGCTTTGAGATGCCCTGAGGTGGGGAAAGGCGCTTTATAAATACAAGTCTTTATTTTCCTGGAGATGCCAGGATAATCCTGAAAGCTTGGCAGCATTGTGGTTGACTGTTGATGTCCTCCCACGCAGCCTGGAAAGCCACTGGATTGTAAAATCACTACACATAAGGATGGGGCCTTGTCTTTATTTGTGTTTTCTTGAGAGCAAATGTTGAGAAATGTACTCGAAGAATGGGCACTTGAGTGCAGTACGGGGGCGGGACTGGTGCTGTGTAACCCAGACACCGAGGAACAGTCAGAGTGTGCAGGAGTTGGGGGGTGGGGGAGGCCCGTAAAGGAAAATCACGTTTACAGTCGTCCAGGACTGAGTCCAGGAATGAACGTCAACATTTATCTCGCGGTGTGCTCAATCACGGCATGTGGGTGTCGCTGGCAAGGCCCACCATTTATTGCCCATCCCTGATTGCCCCTCGAAGGTGTGGAGCCTTATATACAACTGAGTGTCTCGCTCGGCCATTTCAGAGGGGCAGTTCAGAGTCCAACCACGTTGCTGTGGGTCTGGAGTCACGTGTAGGCCCAGACTGGGTTTTGTTGGATTATATGGGCACCGGGGAAAGTGCAAAAAAAAAAAAGAAGATTTATCAGGATGAGCGGTTCTAACTATCAGGAAAGATGGAGTAGGGGCCCGGTCTGTCTCCTCTTTAGAACAGGGAAGGCTGAGGCGAGACCCGATGGAGGTCAAGATTGTGAAAAGGCTCGATAGGGTAGATGTAGAGAAGATGCTTCCCCTTGTGGGGGAAGACCAGAACTAGGGGGCCATCAATATCAGACGGTCACTGATGAACCCAACGGGGAATTCAGGAGAAACCTCTTTACCCAGAGAGCGGTGAGAATGTGGAACTCGCTGCCACAGGGAGGGGTTGAGGCGAATAGTATCGAGGCATTTAAGGGGAAGCTGGATAAACACATGAGGGAGAAGGGAATGGAGGGTTATGGTGATGGGGTGAGATGAGGAAAGACGGGAGGAGGCTCGAGTGGAGCATAAACGCCGGCACGGACTGGTTGGGCCCAATGGCCTGTTTCTGGTCTGGATAGATTCATTGTCATTCTCGGTAACCCGGTCCAACTGGTTCGGCAAGTCGTCAGCTTAAATCCTCCTCTGTACCTCAGCCTGTGCTGTGTTTACCTGTTTCTGTGCTGTTAATGTCATGTAAAATGAGAGGGCCCTGGTCCTTGGTGATAGGAGTTTGGGGCAGTCTGAGGGAACGTTGGTATAGCTGTAATGGTACCCGACCAGTAATCCCGAGGCCTGGCCCTAATGATCCAGAGACCCGAGTTCTAATCCCACCCCGACAGCTGGGGAATATAAATTCAGTTAATTAAATAAATCTGGAAGTCATCATCATCATCATCATAGGCAGTCCCTCGGAATCGAGGAAGACTTGCTTCCACTCCTGAAGTGGGTTTTCCGGTGGCTGAACAGTCCAATACGGGAGCCCCAGTCCCTGTCACAGGTGGGACAGACAGTGGTTGAGGGTAAGGGAGGGTGGGACTGGTTTGCCGCACGCTCCTTCCGCTTGGTTTCTGCACGCTCTCGGCGACGAGACTCGAGGTGCTCAGCGCCCCTCCCGGATGCACTTCCTCCACTGAGGGCGGACTGGTCTTTGGCCCCAGGGACTCCCAGGTGACACACCGCTCTCTGGGTAAAGAAGCTTCTCCTGAATTCCCCATTGGATTTATTGGGGACTATCTCGTACTGATGGACTGCAGCGGTTCAAGAAGGCGGCTTCCCGAGTGGGGCAATTAGGGAGGGGCAATAAATGCTGGTGACGCCCACATCCCGTGTCCGAATAGTTTTTTTTTTTAAGATGGGAGGAGGCCCCCCCCCGCCCCTGTGTGGGATGCAAATGCCGGCCTGGATCGGCCGGGCCTGTGTCTGTCCGGTGCGACGTTAATCCTAACTCGACTTGTGTCTCCCGACAGATCAAGGTGCTGAAGGAGGAGCCCGAGGATCCGCAACTCGGGGAGGAGAGGGGGCAGTTGGAGGGGGAGGGGCCCGTGTCTGACTCTGAGCCCTTCCGCGGCGAGGAGGAGGAGGAGGAGGAGGAGGAGTTTGCTGCCGGCGGGAGCGGGGCATCACCGACAACGATGGGCCTGGCCAATGGCTTCGGCTTCCACGCCAAGCGGCCGCTGGGTCCGCCCTTGGGCCCCGGCCTGTTGCGGGCGCCCCTCAAGCCGGTGAAAGCCGAGGAGGAGGAGGAGGAGGAGGAGGAGGAGGAAGAGGAGGAGGAAGATTTCCTCGACGACGAGGCCGGCCGGAACTACTACTCCCGTTGGCTGGCGGACTGCGCGGCGTCCCGTCAGCACCAGCACCACCACCACCACCGCCAGCCGCAGCGCCCGTTGCCGAGGGCCACCGCGGCCGCCGCCGCCGCTTCACGCACCTCCCCCTCCTCCGAGAACTCGGCCGACCGCGCCGGCTCCTGCTCCTCCACCCCGCCGCGGGACATCTCGGCAGACAGCGGCACGGCCAGCGGGCACAGCACGCCGAAGCGGCTGGGCGGGGCCCGGGGGGCCGGCGACAGCCACCGGCGCAACACCTGCGAGTTCTGCGGCAAGGTCTTCCGCAACGCCAGCAACCTGACGGTCCACCGGCGCAGTCACACCGGCGAGCGGCCTTACCGCTGCGAGCTCTGCACCTACGCCTGCACCCAGAGCAGCAAGCTGACCCGCCACATGAAGACGCACATGCAGCCCGGCAAGGAGGTCTTCCGCTGCCACGCCTGCAACATCCCCTTCAGCATCTACAGCACCTTGGAGAAGCACATGAAGAAACGGCACAGCCAGAACCTGCGGGAGGCCCAGCTCTCCAACTAAGGGAGGCATCGCGGTGGGGGCGCTGGGGAGGTTGCGTGGGGGCCTGGGGATAGTTGCGTGGGGGCCTGGGGATAGTTGCGTGGGGGCCTGGGGATAGTTGCGTGGGGGCCTGGGAAAAATTGCGTGGGGGCCTGGGGATAGTTGCGTGGGGGCCTGGGGATAGTTGCGTGGGGGGCCTGGGAAGGTTGAGTGAGGGCCTGGGGATAATTGCGTGGGGTTCTGGGGATAGTTGCGTGGGGGGCCTGGGGAGGTTGCGTGGGGGCCTGGGAAAAATTGTGTGGGGGCCTGGGGATAGTTGCGTGGGGGCCTGGGGATAGTTGCGTGGGGGCCTGGGGATAGTTGCGTGGGGGCCTGGGGATAGTTGCGTGGGGAGGCTGGAAAAGTTGCGTGGGGAGGCTGGGGAGGTTGTGGAGGGGGTAACGTCTCTCTGGGGTAGAATGACGTAGGGAGCACAAAGACCAGCATAGACCTGTTGGATCGCGTGTCTTGCAATCAGAGGATCAGGGGCCGAGTTTGAGACTCGAGTCCCTCTGGTCTCTTGGTGTGGAATTACATCGATATGGACCTGTTGGGGCCCAATGCCCAATGGCAGGATAGTGCTCCCCTCGCTCACCATGTGCACGAGTTGCCTTGGGTTTTACAGCACAGAAGCCATTCCCCCCCCCCACCCCCCCCAACCTTGCTTCATCTTGTCCCTTCCACATTCTATTCCTTCCTCCCTCCCGTCCTTCTCCTTAAGGGCCTCTACGCTATTCCCTCCCCCCCACCAAGCACTCCCGGTTGTAGCGGGTTCCACGTTCTCTGGGTAAATCTCCTGAATTCCCCATTCGATTTATTGGAGGCGGGGGGCTCCTGTCTCTGCGCTGTAACATCCGAGACCGAGGAATTTTCCTCCTCCCATTACGCCTCCCAGTGTTTGGGCCTTTTGAAATTTTCTTTGGAGTAAAGGCGTTCAACATCGTGACCATAGTAACCGGTGGGGAGAAAGCCCCTTAACGACCAAGAGCAAAGCGATGAGATCTCAAGAGACTCTGGGCCAATTTTTAGCCTCCCTTGGAGCCATTCCTGGGCCTCTTGTAAATGGATGGTTGTGGGGGAAGGGGAATGGGGTCGGCAGGTTAGGGGGGGTGACTGAGGGGGGGGGAGAGGAGGAAGGGTAGAGTTGAATGACTGGCACATTTCAGGAGAGGAAGAGCACTATTGAAGTAGGCAGAGAGACAATGGTTGCCCACGCTTTGTCTGTCCCAACCGATGGTTGCATCAACGAGAGGGGGGGAATCTTCACCGGGGGAAGGGGAGGCCAGCTCTCAAATCCGCCGTGTCAGCATCATTTTTTTGGGGGGGGGGGCTCGTTGTGGGAGGAGGGAGACGTCGCTCGAGGGGAGTGCCTTAAAGCGAAACGCAACTCTCCGGGCGAAATTCTCCAGGAGAAGCAACCCCAGGCTGGGCAAGAGAGAGGGATGGATGGAGAGAGGGATTAACGGAGAGACTTAGAGAGAGAGAGAGAGGGGAATGGATGGAGAGGGGAATGGATGGAGAGGGGAATGGATGGAGAGAGAGCAAGAAGACGGGGAGAGAGAGACGGGGGGAGATAGAGAGAGAGATGGAGAGAGAGAGACGGAGAGAGAGTGAACCTCGCTCCTGCACACGGAGTGCTCATGGGGCTGTGGCCAGGGCGAGAGGCGAGAGTTTCGGCACAGGGGTAGGGGGTGGGCACGGGGGAAGGGGTCTCCTCTCTCCCTCCCCCCAACGCCCCGCTGACACCGCAGGCGATTCTGAAACACTCCCAGGATGTGTCCCTGTTTCTCGGCCTTCCACAGTGGGGGCACTGAAGCATTTCTCTCCACATCGCATGTATTTAAGGCAGGAATCCATTTCCCCGCCCCCCCCCCCCCCCCAAATTCTTCAATGCCATCTGTGTCGGTGGCTTGTGATGGGGCGATCAAGCAAGGGAGGGAATGTGCCCAGCTTATGGGGCTAGCCAACCCTGATTGGACAGATCCTTGAATAGTCTCATCACATGACCTCCCGTTCCAATTGCTCCGCCCCTGCACTCCCGCCATTGGCCGTCCATCCTCAATCGGAGAAGAGAGCGTTCACTTGCCAATTGGCCCCGCCCTCCCCAGCCAATTGGCAAGTGAACGCTCTCTTCTCCAATTGGATGCTTCTTGGCACTCAGGTTTTTTTTCCAATCTCCCAATACTTTTATAACTAAGTTAAAACAAAAGTGTTCAAAGAAAATAAAAGGAACACATTTTTTTTGTTGCGAAATGACCCGATAATCTTTCTCCCTGGGGGTTTATTTGCTCCACAGCGGAGTCCTGGAGATCGATTCTTCAATTCCCGGAGACTCCAGGGCAGCCCCAGAGAGGTCCCAAGCTCCCATCCCCTGGTCTGTCGGAGCGGCCGTACTGAGGGAGCGCCGCACTGTCAGAGGTGCTGTCTTTCGGACGAGACGTTAAACCGAGGTCCCATCTGCTCTCTTAGGTGGGCGTAAAAGATCCCGTGGCACTATTTACAGAAACATAGAAAGTAGGTGCAGGAATAGGCCATTCGGCCCTTCGAGCCTGCACCACCATTCAATATGATCACGGCTGATCATGTAACCTCAGTACCCCTTTCCTGCTTTCTCTCCATAACCCTTGATCCATTTAGCTGCAAGGGCCACATCTAACTCCCTTTTGAATATATCTAACAAACTGGCCTCAACAACTCTCTGTGGTAGAGAATTCCACAGGTTCACAATTCTCTGAGTGAAGAAGTTTCTCCTCATCTCGGTCCTAAATGGCTTACCCCTTATCCTTAGACTGTGACCCCTGGTTCTGGGCTTCCCCAACATCGGGAACATTCTTCCTGCCCAATCCCGTCAGAATTTTACATGTTTCGATGCGATCCCCTCTGATTCTTCTAAATTCCAGTGAATATAAACCTAGTCGATCCGGTCTTTCTTCATATGCCAGTCCTGCCATCCCAGGAATCAGTCTGGTGAACCTTCGCTGCACTCCCTCAATAGCAAGAACGTCAGATCATGACACCCAGGTCTCGAAGAAAAGCAGGGGGAGTTCTCCCCGGTGTCCTGGGGCCAATATTTATCTCTCAATCAACATCACTAAAAAAAGAACAGATTATCTGGATCATTATCACACTGCTGTTTGTGGGAGCTTGCTGTGCGCAAATTGGCTGCCGCGTTTCCTACATTGCAACAGTGACTACACTCCAAAAGTACTTCATTGGCTGTAAAGTGCTTTGAGGCGGCCTGATGGTTGTGAAAGGCACTATAGAAATGCAAGCCTTGCGCTTTTTTTTAAACCTAACAAATACCCATCGATTGACCCCCCCCAGGTCAATTTTGGGGGAGTGAGTTCTCGATTTCCACTACCCTTTGTGAGAAGGATTGCTGCCTGATTTCACGGCTGAATAGCCTGAATTTTAAAACTGCGCTACCTCCCGATTTGGGTTTCCCCCCCAGCGGAGATTACATCGAGAGAATAATCTAGTACAGGAGTCCAGGGGAACAGCCCTGCTCCTCTGACAGAATTAACAGCCACGTAACTTCAGTTTCTCTCTCTCTTTCTCCCCTCCCCCCCCCCCTCAACTTGCATTTATATAGCACCTTTAACGTAAAACCTCCCATGGTGCTATTCACAGCAGCGATTATCAGACGAACTTTGACCCCGAGCCATTCTAAGGAGATATTGGGACAGGTGACCAAAAGCTTGGCCAAAGAGGACGGTTTTTAAGGAGGGGAAGGAGGCGGAGAATCACACAATGGAATCATAGAACGGTTACAGCACAGAAGGAGGCCATTCGGCCCATCGAGCCCGTGCCGGCTCTCTGCAAGAGCACCTCAGCCAGTCCCACTCCCCCTGCCCTTTCCCCGTAGCCCTGCAAATATTCCTCCTTCAGGTACTTATCCAATTCCCGTTTGAAAAGCCGCGATTGAGTCTGCCTCCACCACCCTCTCGGGCAGCGCGTTCCAGATCCTAACCACTTGCTGCGTTTAAAAAAAATAAAATGTTTAGGGAGGGAATTCCAGAGTTTGGGGCCTAGTCGGCTAAATCCTCAACCGAGTCCCTCAATTGTTTCAAACACCGTGTAACGCACTCTCTTTTTTCACGGGTTCGAGCCACGTCACACCCTGGCCCCCGACTCCTGCCCCCTCCGTGGTTGTCGGGGGAACCTGTGCTGAGGGGGAACTGGCCGCCTCCATTACCCTCTCACACCCCCCCCCCCCCCCACGCCAAGTGGGAGGGAGAGTTGTTCATTCCAAGGCATCCCTGCCCTGATCCTCACCGGCCCACTCCAGCAGAGCCCCCCAGGAATCGGTCACGCACTAAACCCAGCCCGGGGGCGGGGGGGGGGGGGGGGAGATTGAAAATAAAAACTACTGGTGCGGGAGCGTCAATGACCAGAAAGTGCCCAGAGGGGAGGTGAGCGAGGGTGGTACAGTTAGGTGAGTTAGGGAAAGGAGGCGATAAAGTCGGCCAGGATTCCCCCCTCCCCCTGGCCCCGTCACTGCCCAAAGACACTGGCTGGAATGTGCGTCCGGGAGAGGGAGGAAGGGGGGGGGTGGTGGAGACCTCCAGTTGTGAGGCCATCGCTGGACGAATAGCTTGCAACCTCACCCGGACCTGGAGACTGGGCAGTGTTGCGCGGGTTGGTGGGTGGGAGGGGGGGGGGGGGGAGAGGAAGAGGCAGCAGGGCTAGAACATCACCCGGGAAAGAGAGAGAGCGGGGGGGGGGAGGTGGGCACATTACCTTGGCCACACTGCGTCCATTGCACTGCCTGATTGGGCGATGTGGCGGTGATGATACGGAGGGGGCTGGGGGCTTGGCGGACGAGGCATCCATCGAGCGAGGGAGCGGGGGCGGGAATCAGTCGGTTGGCGGTTTTGCAATCGGAGAGATGGGCCAGATTTTTTTTTTTTGTCGGAACGTCTCCTTAACCGTTGTATTTTTAAAAAAAAAAGGTTGTGTACATTTTTTACACGGTCCAAAGGAGCGAAGCAATTGTGTTTTTTTTTGTAACGTATTTCGGGCTGAAAGCAGCCCGGGGGGGGTTTTGGGGTGGGGGGGGGAGCGTCTGGTGGGCTCTGTGGTTTGGGAACGGCCGCGTTTTGTATGACTATTGCCCCATTTTATATTACCAGTGTTTCTGTGATAACTGTCGTGTGGGGTCTAGGTTGGTGTCAAACACAAATTATAATGAAAAAGGAAAAAAACACGAGTGGGGGAAGAGATTAAAAAACACATTATTTGTTGAATGTCGCATTGTTTAATATTGTTAATTCAAACTGGCATGTTCAGGGGGCCTAAAGTTGCAGTGAAACTGTACAATTTTGTTTGCCAGACAGCACTGACCACGTGTTTTACTTTATTGCTTTTTTGGGGTTGTGGGATTTATCCTGACTTAATGTTTGTAGGGAATCCATTAGAGCTGGGCTGTCTTCCTACACGGGTGGGCTGAGGGCAGGGGGGGGGGGGTGGGTTAAGGGAGTGTGATATTTAGCAGTGTTGTCACTGGGTTACGGGTACAGGATAAAACATCACACACACACACAACAGGCCTCAATCCGTTCGCCTCCAACCTCCGCCCTCTGACCCCCATCGGAGGCCTCCCTCGGCTCCAATCTCCGCCGCACTCTCTCCGAGTCAGAGGGCCACGGGGTCCAGGCCCCCACTCCGGAGACTCGAGCGCAGAATCCAGGCCCCGACACTCCCCCCCCCCCTCCCCAGCATCAATACTGATTGTCCCCACCCCCTCAGGTGGTCAAATAACTCCCCCGCCTCCCACCCCCCACCCCCTGCACTCCTGGAGGGCAAAGGGAGCTGGTGCTCTCGGAAAGGTCATGGGGCGCTTCCAGCTGCCCCTCCCAGCGATTTGAGCGCGTACTCCTGGATACGACACTCCCAGCGCAGTGCCGAGGGAGCGCCGCACTGTCGGGGGGGCAGTGCCGAGGGAGCGCCGCACTGTCGGAGGGGCAGTGCCGAGGGAGCGCCGCACTGTCGGAGGGGCAGTGCCGAGGGAGCGCCGCACTGTCGGAGGGGCAGTGCCGAGGGAGCGCCGCACTGTCGGAGGGGCAGCAGTGAGGGAGCGCCGCACTGTCGGAGGTGCCGTCTTTCGGATGAGACGTTAAACCGAGGCCCCGTCTGCCCTCTCAGACGCACGTAAAAGATCCCAGGGCCACCATTCAAAGAGGAGCAGGGGAGTTCTCCCCGGTGTCCTGGGGCCAATATTTATCCCTCAATCAACATCACTAAAACAGATTATCCGGTCATTATCACATTGCTGTGTGTGGGAGCTTGCTGTGCGCAAATTGGCTGCTGCGTTTCCCACATTACAACAGTGACTACACTCCAAAAAGTACTTCATTGGCTGTAAAGCGCTTTGGGGGATGATGTATAAATCCTTCACCCTGGTGTTATGCGGCTAAAAACACAGCCCAGGTTTTAAAGGGCATTTAATCTATAACTGTAGATTCTTTTGAAAAGAAAATTCTGCATACTGCTTGTTACTGAAATCCCGTGACAACACTGGGGGGGGGGGGGGGGGGGGGGGTAGAAAAGTGGGGACAGGGAAGTATTTTGTAAAAATACTGCAAGTCCAAGTTTTAAAAAAACAAATGTTTTTAATGGATTTTATAAAATTGAACTTCAGTGACCAGCAACTTTCTGCATCATCTGAATTAAAAGTCCGTGCTTCATAGAGCGAGATTGGTTTGTGATTTATTTTCCCGGCGAGCAGAGGACTCGTAAGGGCTGGATTTTTCGCTTTTGCTCATTTCGTGGCCGTTAAAATTAGCGCCCGGGAACAGTTTGCGCCTCAGACGGCAGAATTGGGCGCGGAAGTGTAGGGCGTGGCGCTAAAGGTTACACACCGCTCTCGGGGCGCTAGTTCAGCCGAGCGACTGAGAATCCGTTGTTAAAGAACTGGCCTTGGAGCTCTCCTAAGAGATGATTCTGTGGCACAAGACGAAATCGCAACTAAAAACGCAGTAAACGTTCCCAATACACTTCAAAAGGTACTTCATTGGCTGTAAAGCGCTTTTGAGACGTCCGCTGGTCGTGAAAGGCGCTATATAAATGCAAGTCTTTTTTTTTTCAATCGCGGCAATTGCTTTCCTGCCCATCGGCACAGTAACTACACCGTGAGCTACAACACAAAAATCAAACTAAACCAACCAGGCTCGCCTCATTCACCAATTCCGTCACTCACCGCCACCAGGACAGCTCTGCCCGCTTGGTTTTCGGGGCGGTCCCACCACTAACTAATTTCCCGGCGGCGCACTGACCGCCTGGAAACCATCCCCGCCGCCATTACCGGACCTCCGCGGGTGGAACACAGGCGGCAACGTCGGGGGAAAATGCAGCCCAACTTGCGCTTGCACCGATGACATTACACATTTGTCGAGATTTTTTTCCAAAAATTGCACTCCATACCGTCATCCAGGTTCCATTTCTGGTCTGTGTTGACCTGAACTTGGCCGGCCAGTAGGAGGCGCTGCCGTCTGGCCTCAGCACCCTCACCGTGGACTACCAGCCAATGGGAGCCCACTCTCCGGCGCCCCCCCACTGCTGGGAGGTGCATGTTGCACGAGGGCAGGATCAAGCTTGGCCGTGATGGTCGCCGGCAGCATGGTCTTATAACCGCCTCCTGCACTCCTGGAGGGCAAGGGGCTGGTGTTCATGGAAAGGTCGAGGGTGTTTGAGTCCCACTCCGGTGTCTTGAGCACGTAATCCAGGCTGACACTCCCAGTGCAGTGCTGAGGGAGCGCCGCGCTGTCGGAGGGGCAGTGCTGAGGGAGCGCCGCGCTGTCGGAGGGGCAGTGCTGAGGGAGCGCCGCACTGTCGGAGGGGCAGTGCTGAGGGAGCGCCGCGCTGTCGGAGGAGCAGTGCTGAGGGAGCGCCGCACTGTCGGAGGGGCAGTACTGACGGAGCGCCGCGCTGTCGGAGGGATAGTACTGAGGGAGCGCCACACTGTCGGAGGGGCAGTACTGACGGAGTGCCGCACTGTCGGAGAGGCAGTGCTGAGGGAGCGCCGCACTGTCGGAGGGGCGGTGCTGAGGGAGTGCCGCGCTGTCGGAGGGGCAGTACTGAGGGAGCGGCGCACTGTCAGAGGTGCCGTCTTTTGGATGAAACGTTAAACCGAGGCCCCGTCTGCTCTCTCGGGTGGATGTAAAAGATCCCGTAGCCACTATTTCGAAGAAGAGCAGGGGTGTTCTCCCCGGTATCCTGGGGCCAATATTTATCCCTCAACCAACATAGCAAAAAACAGATTATCTGGGTCATTATCACATTGCTGTTTGTGGGAGCTTGCTGTGCACAAATTAGCTGCCGCGTTTCCCACATTACAACAGTGACCAAAAGTACTTCATTGGCTGTAAAGCGCTTTGAGACATCCGGTAGTCGTGAAAGGCGCTATATAAATGCAAGTCTTTTTTCAATCGTGGCAATCACTTTCCTGCCCCTCTACACAGCAACTGAAACCGCTCCGACCAACGTCACGACTGACACTGGGTTTGACTGCGACGGGGGTCAGTTATTTCTCCTCGTCCCTCCCCACACTCCTGCTCCCTTGTCCAGCTCACTGGGACTGAGGACAGTCATAGCCCGTGCTTCTCCAGCAAGGCATCTCTTCCCACCCCGCCACAAACTGTGTTCCCCCAACCACTGACTCCATCCTTCTCCCCAACTCCTGTCTGAGGCTGAACCAGACTGTTCGTGACCTTGGTGTCATATTTGACCCTGGAATAAGCCTCCGACCACATAAGACCGCCTATTTCCACCTCTGTAACATCGCCCGTCTCCGCCCCTGCCTCAGCTCATCCGCTGCTGAAGCCCTCGTCCATGCCTTTGTTACCTCTAGACTTGACTATTCCAACGCACTCCTGGCCGGCCTCCCACATTCCACCCTACGTAAACTAGAGGTCATCCAAAACTCAGCTGCCCCCCTGTCCTAGCTCGCACCCCGAGTCCCGCTCACCCATCACCCCCTGTGCTCGCCGACCAAATTGTCTTCCAGTTAAGCAGCGCCTCGATTTCAAAATTCTTATCCTTGTTTACAAATCCCTCCATGGCCCTCGCCCCCTCCCTATCTCTGTAATCTCCTCCAGCCCCACAACCCCCCCCGAGATGTCTGCGCTCCTCTAATTCTGCCCTCTGCAAGAGCACTTCAGCCAGTCCCACTCCCCCGCCCTTTCCCCGTAGCCCTGCTAATTTTTCTCGTTCAGGGACTTATCCAACTCCATTTTGAAAGCCGCGATTGAGTCTGCCTTCTCCACCCTCTCAGGCAGCGCGTTCCAGGTCCTAACCACTCGCTGCGTAAAATCGTTTTCCCTCATGCCGCCTTTGGTTCTTCTGCCAATCGCCTTAAATCTGTGTCCCTCTGGTTCTCGACCCTTCCACCAATGGGAACAGTTTCTCTCGATCTGCTCTGTCCAGACCTCTCATGATTTTGAACACCTCGATCAAATCTCCTCTCAACCTTCTCTGCTCCAAGGAGAACAACCCCAGCTTCTCCAGTCTATCCCCGTCACTGAAGTCCCTCATCCCCGGAACCATTCTGGTAAATCTTATCTGCGCCCTCTCTAAGGCCTTCACATCCTTCCTAAAGTGCGATGCCCAGAATTGGACACAAAATCTTAAACCTGCTACTATAAATACTTCTCCTTCCTAGGCAGCCCCTCGGAGTCGAGGATGACTTGCTTCCAGACTAACACGAGTTCTCAGGTGACGGATGAGTCCGACGCGGGACCCACCGTCTCGGTCACAGGCGGTGTCTGGGGCAGACGGTGGTTGGAGGGACGGGTGGGTGGGAGGGGCTTGGGTTGCCGTGCGCTCCTTCCGCTGTTGGCGTTTGGCCTCCGCGCCCTCCCGGATGCTCCTCCTCCACTTTGAGCGGTCTTGGGCCGGGGATTCCCAGGTGTCCGTGGGGATGTTGCATTTTTTTCAAGGAGGCTTAGAGGGGTGTCCTTGAAACGTTTTCTCTGCCTCCCTGGGGCTCGCCTGCCGTGATGTAGCTCTGAGTAGAACGCTTATTTCGGGAGTCTAGTATCGGGCATGCAGACAACGTGGCCCATCGGATCAGATCGAGCGCGGTCAATGGGCCACAAGGTTCTGTGCTGGGGCCCCAGCTGTTTACACTGTACATTAATGATTTAGACGAGGGGATTAAATGTAGTATCTCCAAATTTGCGGATGACACTAAGTTGGGTGGCAGTGTGAGCTGCGAGGAGGATGCTGTGAGGCTGCAGAGTGACTTGGATAGGTTAGGTGAGTGGGCAAATGCGTGGCAGATGAAGTATAATGTGGATAAATGTGAGGTTATCCACTTTGGTGGTAAAAACAGAGAGACAGACTATTATCTGAATGGTGACAGATTAGGAAAAGGGGAGGTGCAACGAGACCTGGGTGTCATGGTACATCAGTCATTGAAGGTTGGCATGCAGGTACAGCAGGCGGTTAAGAATGCAAATGGCATGTTGGCCTTCATAGTGAGGGGATTTGAGTACAGGGGCAGGGAGGTGTTGCTACAGCTGTACAGGGCCTTGGTGAGGCCACACCTGGAGTATTGTGTACAGTTTTGGTCTCCTAACTTGAGGAAGGACATTCTTGCTATTGAGGGAGTGCAGCGAAGATTCACCAGACTGATTCCTGGGATGGTGGGACTGACCTATCAAGAAAGACTGGATCAACTGGGCTTGTATTCACTGGAGTTCAGAAGAATGAGAGGGGACCTCATAGAAACGTTTAAAATTCTGATGGGTTTAGACAGGTTAGATGCAGGAAGAATGTTCCCAATGTTGGGGAAGTCCAGAACCAGAGGTCACAGTCTGAGGATAAGGGGTAAGCCATTTAGGACCGAGATGAGGAGAAACTTCTTCACCCAGAGAGTGGTGAACCTGTGGAATTCTCTACCACAGAAAGTTGTTGAGGCCAATTCACTAAATATATTCAAAAGGGAGTTAGATGAAGTCCTTACTACTCGGGGGATCAAGCGGTATGGCGAGAAAGCAGGAATAGGGTACTGAAGTTTCATGTTCAGCCATGAACTCATTGAATGGCGGTGCAGGCTAGAAGGGCCGAATGGCCTACTCCTACACCTATTTTCTATGTTTCTATGTTTCTATGGCCTGAGAGAGAACACTGTCGTTGGTGCGTCTATCCTGCCAGTGAATTTGCAGGATCTTGCGGAGACAGCGTATAAAATCAAGATGTTTCTGGTTGCTATATAAATACTTTCACATCCCCAGGAAGTCACAAAGCTTTCGGCAGCTAATGAATTATTTTCACACAGCAACATTTCACAAACATCCACAAGATGAATGCCCAATCACTCTGTTTCTGGTGGTGTACGTTGAGGGATTTGTAGGATCTTGCGGAGTCATCGCTGGTGATATCTCCAGCGACTTGAGGTGTCTACTATACATGGTCCATGTCTCTGAGCCATACAGGAGGGCGGGTATCACGACAGCCCTGTCGACCATGAGCTTGGTGGTAGATTTGAGGTCCTGATCTTCAAACACTCTTTTTCTCAGGTGGCCAAAGGCTGCACTGGAGGCAGTGTTGGATCTCGTCGTCGATGCCTGCTCTTGTTGATAGGAGGCTTCCGAGATATGGGAAATGGTCCACGTTGTCCAGGGCCACGCCGTGGATCTTGATGACTGGGGAGCAGTGCTGTGCGGCGAGGACAGGCTGGTGGAGGACCTTTGTCTTACGGATGTCTCCGCAAGATCCTGCAAATCCCCTGGGAGGACAGACGCACCAACACCAGCGTCCTCGTCCAGGCCAACATCCCCGGCATCGAAGCACTGACCACACTCGATCAGCTCTGCTGGGCAGGGCCACATTGTCCGCATGTCAGACACAAGACTCCCAAAGCAAGCGCTCTACTCGGAACTCCTTCACAGCAAACGAGCCAAAGGTGGGCAGAGGAAACGTTACAAGGGACACCCTCAAAGCCTCCCTGATAAAGGGCAACATGCCCACCGACACCTGGGAGTCCCTGGCCAAAGACCAGTCCACCCTAAGTAGAGGAAGTGCATCCAGGAGGGTGCTGAGCACCTCGAGTCTCGTTGCCGAGAGCATGCAGAAACCAAGCGCAAGCAGCGGAAGGAGCGTGCGGCAAACCAGTCCCACCCTCCCCTTCCCTCAACCACTGTCTGTCCCACCTGTGACGGGGACTGTGGTTCCCGTATTGGACTGTTCAGCCACCTAAGGACTGATTTTAAGAGTGGAAGCAAGTCTTCCTCGATTCTGAGGGACTGCCTATGATGATGATGATGATGATGTTGAGGGATTAATGCAGACTAGAACACCGGAGAGAACCCCACTGCTCTTCTTCAACGTCGGATTGGGCCTCCCAACTCCACTTAGACTCCAGCAGCCTCGTCTCAGAGTCAGAACGTTGTGGGTTTGAGTCCCACTCCAGGAACTTGAGCACAAAAATCTAGGCTGACACTCCCAGTGCAGTACTGAGGCAGTGCCGCACTGTCAGAGGAGCGTTCTTTCAGATGAGACTGATAAGTCCTTACTATACAGTATAAATGCACACGAGGCCCATACTTGAGAGAAGGTCACTCTGTGACCAGTTACCTTTATTACCAAGACCTCAAGAGATGAAGGTGGGTGGAGCTTCCCCTTTTATACCGGCAAGTCCAGGTTAGGAGTGTCTCCCACAAGTTCACCCTCTTGTGGTCAATGTTCTCACAGTGTACAACTTAGATCAGCTTATACATGCGTTACAATGATAGTTGAATACATGACATCACCTCCCCCCTCAAAGTCTTATTGGGATCACAGGTTGAGTCTCTCTGGTGGTTTACGCTCCCTTGTAGAGCGCCTGAGTTGGGGCTCCGGTTGTTGGGCGCTGGCCTGAGTGTCTGCTGTTTGTGGTGCCTCAGGCCTGTCCGGACTGCCCACAGTGACTGGGCTCTCCTCCACTTGGTTCCGATGTTCGGTCACCTGTGGTGGAGTAAACTCTACGTCGTGTTCTTCCTCTGCTTCTTCTATGGGGTTGCTGAACCTCCTTTTAGTTTGATCCACGTGTTTGCGGCAGATTTGTCCATTGGTAAGTTTAACTACCAAAACCCTATTCCCCTCTTTGGCAATCACAGTGCCTGCGAGCCATTTGGGCCCTGCAGCGTAATTAAGGACAAAAACAGGGTCATTGACATCAGTACATCGCGCCCTCGCATTCCTGTCATGGTAGTCACATTGTGACTGACGCCTGCTCTCAACAATTTCTTTCATAGTAGGTGTATAAGGGATAACCTGGTTTTGAGCGTCCTTTTCATTAGCAGCTCTGCGGGTGGAACCCCTGTGAGCGAGTGTGGTCGGGATCTATTGGCCAACAGGAGGCGTGATAAGCGGCTTTGTAGGGAACCCCCTTGGATTCTGAGCACCCCTGTTTGATTATCTGCACTGCTCGTTCTGCCTGGCCGTTTGAGGCCGGCTTGAACGGTGCCGTTCTGACATGGTTGATTCCATTGCCTGCCATAAAGGATTGTGAAGCATGGGCCATTATCGCTGACCAAGACATCCGGTAGACCATGGGCGGCGAACATTGCCCGTAGACTTTCTACCGTGGCAGAGGATGTGCTTGAATTTAAAATGGCACACTCAATCCACTTGGAATAGGCGTCTACTACAACCAAAAACATTTTTCCCATGAAAGGACCTGCGTAGTCCACATGGATGCGTGACCATGGCTTGGCGGGCCAGGACCAGGGGCTAAGGGGGGGCTTCCCTGGATGCATTGCCCAGTTGAGCACACGTGTTGCACCTGCGAACACAAAGTTCCAGGTCTGCATCTATCCCTGGCCACCAAACGTGTGACCTGGCAATTGCCTTCATCATGACAATGCCCGGGAGCTCATTGTGGAGTTCTCTGATGAACACCTCTCTGCCCATCTGGGGCATGACTACTCGGTTTCCCCACAGTAGGCAATCAGCCTGAATCGAGAGTTCATCCTTGTGCCTATGAAACGGTTTAAATTTCTCAGGGCATGCCCTGTACGTGGCTGCCCAGTCCCCATTCAGGACACATTTCTTAACTAAAGACAGTAGTGGGTCTTTATTTGTCCAGACTTTAATCTGACGGGCTGTCACAGGTGAGCCTTCGCTTTCGAAAGCTTCAACAGCCATGACCATCTCAGCATCATGCTCAGTTGTCCCCTCAGTGGTGGCTAGTGGGAGCCTGCTGAGTGCATCGGGGCAGTTTTCAGTGCCCAGTCTATGCTGAATTGTATAGTCATAGGCGGCTAACGTGAGTGCCCACCTCTGTATGCGGGCCGATGCATTCGCATTTATGGCTTTGTTGTCAGCCAAAAGGGACGTTCGGGGTTTGTGATCTGTCTCCAGCTCAAATTTCCTGCCAAACAGGTACTGGTGCTTTTTTTTTACTGCATATACACATGCTAGCGCTTCCTTTTCTACCATCACGTAGCCCCTTTCTGCCTGGGACAGACTTCTGGAGGCATAAGCTACCAGCTGTAACTGACCATTGGCATTGACATGCTGCAACACACACCCGACACCATAGGACGATGCATCACACGTTAAAATAAGTTTCTTACACGGGTCATATAACGTTAACAGATTGTTGGAGCATAACAAATTGCGTGCTCTATTAAAAGCCCTTTCCTGGCTGTCCCCCCAGACCCAATCACGACCTTTGCGTAGGAGCATGTGTAACGGCTCTAGCAACGTGCTCAATTTGGGAAGAAAGTTACTAAAATAGTTCAGGAGCCCCAGGAACGAACGCAGCTCCATCGTGTTACGGGGTCTGGGTGCTCTCTGGATCGCTTCCGTCTTGGATGCAGTAGGTCTGATCCCATCTGCTGCTACCCTCATCCCCAGGAATTCTACCTCTGGAGCTAGGAAGACGCACTTCGCCTTTTTCAGTCGCAGCCCTACCCGGTCCAGTCTGCGTAGCACCTCCTCCAGGTTGTGGAGGTGTTCTTCAGTATCGTAACCCGTAATGAGGATGTCGTCCTGAAAAACCACCGTCCCTGGAATCGACTTGAGGAGGCTTTCCATATTTCGCTGAAAGATCGCGGCGGCCGAACGAATCCCGAACGGACATCTGTTGTACTCAAACAACCCCTTGTGTGTCGTGATGGTGGTCAGCTTCTTCGACTCACTCGCCAGCTCCTGGGTCATGTAAGCTGAGGTCAGGTCCAATTTTGAAAAAAGTTTGCCACCGAATAACGTTGCAAAGAGGTCCTCCGCTCTCGGTAGCGGGTACTGGTCTTGGAGTGACACCCGATTGATGGTGGCCTTGTAATCGCCACATATCCTGACCGACCCATCCGCCTTGAGCACCGGCACAATCGGGTTCGCCCAGTCACTGAATTCGACTGGCGAGATGATGCCTTCCCTCAGCAGGCGGTCCAATTCACATTCTATCTTTTCCTGCATCACGTACGGCACCGCTCTGGCCTTGTGGTGTACTGTCCTGGCGTCCGGGTTTATGTGAATCACTACCTTGGCCCCCATGAAAGTGCCAATGCTGGGTTGAAATAATGTCAAATTTGTCCAGGACCTGTGAGCATGATACTCGCTCCACAGAAGAAATTGCATTGACATCGCCCCATTTCCAGTTCATGACAGCAAGCCAACTCCTCCCCAGTAGTGCGGGACCGTCCACCGGGACAATCCAGAGTGTCAACCTGTTCTCCGAATCTTTGTGGGTCACGACTACCGTGGCGCTGCCTAGCACCGGAATGATCTCCTTTGTATATGTCCGTAGCTGTGCGTCAAACGGCAATAATTTTGGCCTCCTGGCCTTGGACGTCCACAACCTTTCGAACTGTTTGATACCCATCAGGGACTGGCTGGCCCCCGTGTCTAGCTCCATTAATACTGGGATGCCATTGAGGAGCACTTTCATCATTATCGGTGGCGTCCTGGTATATGAACTGTATATGTGCGCCACATGAACTTGCTGAACTTCAGCTTCCAGCGATTGCATTTGGCCTCGTAGGGCTTACATCGGGCCCGTCCTCCTCGTACATCAACCTGGCTGCAGGTTTCCTGCACATACGCACCAAGTGACCGCTGATGTTGCAGTTTCTGCAGGTATATTGCTGATACCTGCAAGCTCTGGCTGGGTGTTTGCCTCCACACCTCAAACATGAGCTGGAGGCCCCGTTGTTGGAAACAAAAGGTCCATTACCAGTCGATCATCTCTGACTGTCTCTGTAACTGTCCTTAAGTGCACCATTAACAGGTGTTGATGGCCCCATTACTGGTCGCATTGTCCATTGCGATGGCATGAATCGCCGTTCAGCTAGCCATTGTCTCTATTGAATTCCCCCTTTGGGTTCGACTGCATGCTGGGGCATGTCCGATTGCCCTTGTCTGTCTAGAGAACTGTATGCCGCGTTAACAATGTTGGCTCCCTGGCCGTTTGCCGCATTTGAGCCAAGATTTCGCCATAAATCATTCTGGTCTCTTCCTCCCCTGAGATAAATGTCTGGGCTATCAGAGCCGTCGCTTCCAAGGTCAAGTCTTTGATCTCAATCAGTTTCCTGAAAACCCCAGCGTGCCTGATACCCTCAATAAAAAAGTCTCGCAGCATCTCTGCTCTGCATGCATCTGGGAACTTACATAGGCTCTTCAGTCGCCGGAGATCTGCCACGAAGTCTGGAACGCTTTGCCCTTCTCGCCACCGGTGCGTGTAAAACCGGTGTCTCGCCGTGTGCATGCTGCTCGGCGGTTTAAGGTGTTCCCCGATCAACTTACTGTGCTCTTCGAACGTCTTGTTCACCGGCTTCTCTGGTGCTTGAAGGTCCTTCATCAGGGAGTACGTTCTGGATCCACAAACCGTCAGGAGCTGAGCCCTGCGTTTGTCGGCCGAATCCTGTCCCAACCATTCCTTAGTGACAAAACTTTGCTGGAGTCTCTCAATAAAGTCATCCCAATCATCACCAACACAGTATCTCTCTTCTGTGCTACTAGTGGCCATGCTCGCGTGGTTTAGATCCCAGTTTCTCGTCGCCAATGATATGTCCTTACAATACAGTATAAATGCATACGAGGCCCATACTTGAGAGAAGGTCACTCTGTGACCAGTTACCTTTATTACCAAGACCTCAAGTGATGAAGGTGGGTGGAGCTTCCTCTTTTATACCAGCAAGTCCAGGTTAGGAGTGTCTCCCACAAGTTCGCCCCCTGTGGTCAATATTCTCAAGGTGTACAATTTAGGTCAGCTTATACATGGGTTACAATGATAGTTGAATACATGACAGAGATGTTAAACCGAGGCCCCGTCTGCTCTCTCAGGTGAACGTAAAAGATCCCATGGCCACTATTTCGAAGAAGAGCAGGGGAGTTATCTCCGGTGTCATGGGAAAAATATTTATTCCTCAATCAACATCACAAAAAAATCAGATTATCTGGTCATTATCACATTGCTGTTTGTGGGAGCTTGCTGTGCACAAATTGGCTGCCGCGTTTCCCACATTACAACGCTTTGAGATGTCCGGGTGGTTGCGAAAGGCGCTATATAAATGCAAGTCTTTCTTTTTTCCAACCGCCCCGCCCCCCCAGCTTGATTGGTCACCTGACACATCCATCCTCGCGGAGCCCCGCCCTCCCACAGCCAATGGGAAAGCGAACAGACTCTTCATCACCTGATTGAATGATTCTTCATTGTCATTCTCATCCGTGTTCACAAATCCCTCTATGGCCCTCGCCCCTCCCTATCTCTGCAATCTCCTCCAGCCTCACAACCCCCCGAGATGTCTGCGCTCCTCTAATTCTGCCCTCCTGAGCAGACCTGATTATAATCGCTCCACCATCGGTGGCCGTGCCTTCTGCTGCCTGGGCCCCAAGCTCCCTCCCTAAACCTCTCCGCCTCTCTCTCCTCCTTTAAGACGCTCCTTAAAACCGACCTCTTTGACCCAGCTTTTGATCACCTGCCCTAATATCTCCTCAAATTTTTTGTCTTATAACACTCCCGTGAAGTACCCTGGGACGTTTTACTACATTAAAGGCGCTATATAAATACAAGTTGTTGTTGTCAGTCAAACAGGCAACCTCCAATATTTTTACAATTAATAAACGAAAGTGTTCTGGAGCAAATGAATAAAACACACAGTTTTGTTTAAGATTTTTCTCCCTGGGTGATGCTTGTGTCTTGGAGATTAATCTGCAAGTCCTGGACAATCAGCATTCCACTAAATGGGCAGAAGGGTTCCCAGGTTCGGTGTTTGACAGCACCCCCGCAGTGGCCTCGGTTTTGTTGTGTTCCAGTCCCTGGAAGTGGGGCTTGAACCCCCGACCTTCATGAACAACAGAGGCAAGAGTGCTACCCATCGAGCCAAGCTGACACTTTGGGGCTCAGCCTCTGATCCCGTGCTCTCAGTAAAGAAAGACTTGCATTTATATCGCGCCTTTCACAACCACCCGGACGTCTCAAAGCGCTTTACAGCCAATGAAGTACTTTTGGCGTGTAGTGACTGTTGTAATGTGGGAAACACAGCAGCCAATTTGCGCACAGCAAGCTCCCACAAACAGCAATGTGATGATGACCCAGATAGTTTTTTTTTTTGTTATGCTGATTGAGGGATAAATATTGGCCCCAGGACACCGGGGAGAACTCCCCTGCTCTTCTTCGGAATAGTGCCATGGGATCTTTTACATCCACCTGAGGGAGCAGACGGGGCCTCGGTTTAATGTCCCATCCGAAAGACGGCACCTCCGACAGTGCGGCGCTCCCTCAGTACCGCCCCTCCGACAGTGCGGCGCTCCCTCAGCACCGCCCCTCCGACAGTGCGGCGCTCCCTCAGTACCGCCCCTCCGACAGTGCGGCGCTCCCTCAGCACCGCCCCTCCGACAGTGCGGCGCTCCCTCAGTACCGCCCCTCCGACAGTGCGGCGCTCCCTCAGTACCGCCCCTCCGACAGTGCGGCGCTCCCTCAGTACTGCCCCTCCGACAGTGCGGCGCTCCCTCAGCACTGCCCCTCCGACAGTGCGGCACTCCCTCAGCACCGCCCCTCCGACAGTGCGGCGCTCCCTCAGTACTGCCCCTCCGACAGTGCGGCGCTCCCTCAGTACTGCCCCTCCGACAGTGCGGCGCTCCCTCAGCACTGCCCCTCCGACAGTGCGGCGCTCCCTCAGCACTGCGCTGGGAGTGCCAGCCTGGATTTTTATGGTTAAGTCCCTGGAGTGGGACTCGAACCCACAACCTCCTGCTTCAGAGGCGAGAGAGAGTGCTGCCCACTGGGTCACATCTGACCTGCGTGCCCTCTTGAGCTTCTCTAATGGGAGCAAGGACCGAACCCTTCGGAGAGTGAGAGCGAGCGACAGAGAGTCACGAGCGTGGGTCACATCGCTGGGAGTAACTTATAAAAGTCGGAGGCAGAGTTAGGGATGGCAGGGGGGGGGGGGGGGAGAGAGATGATCGCCAATCCGAGCTGTCAGCCGCTCCTTGGGGAACTTCTGATGTGGGAGCGGGGGAACGCGAGCATCCTTTTGCAAAAAAGAAACGTTGCCGAGAAAAGCAGATGTTCATTTTACCTGAAGGACTTTGACCCGCTCACCTGGGCAGGGCAGGAAAACGAAGGGGCAAGGGCCTCAGACGCTCAGCCCTTGCTCTCGTGTCTGCCTGGAGATAGCCGGCAGTGATTGCACCAGGCCCCATCGGTCGGCCCTGACCTCACAAACTGGCTGTGACCAGCCATCCGCACGGGGTCACCGGCCAGTCAAGTACAGAGAGGCCTGTGAGCAGCAGGCTGCCTGCCCTCCCTACCCCACCACCCCCCCCCACTGTCCTCCCCGGGAACCAAGGATTTCCCCAGATCAAAAACCCCTCCCCACCGCTGGTGTAATGTATTTGCTTCCCGGGTTCTTTGCTGAAGAATTCACAGCGACACATTGCGATTAAGAACTAGTTGGTTTATTAGCAAAGGTTTCACAATCACACGGCACATTACCAGTTCATCCACCAGGCTCACAACCACCTGCCCCATCGTGGATCCCCCCTGAACCCAACTGGCCGGGGTTTTATTGAGTCTTGTGAACATCACGTGACTGGCTTGTTTAACATCCAGTAGGCCATCAGCTCACCAGTGGCTCAGTGGGGCAGCACTCTCGCCTCTGAGTCAGAAGGTTGTGGGTTCAAGTCACACTCCAGGGATTTGAGCACAAAAAAATCCAGGCTGATGCTCCTAGTGCAGTGCTGAGGGAGCGCCGCACTGTCGGAGGGGCAGTGCTGAGGGAGCGCCGCGCTGTCGGAGGGGCAGTACTGAGGGAGCTCCGCGCTGTCGGAGGGGCAGTACTGAAGGAGCACCGCGCTGTCGGAGGGGCAGTACTGAGGGAGCGCCGCACTGTCGGAGGGGCAGTGCTGAGGGAGTGCCGCACTGTCGGAGGGGCAGTGCTGAGGGAGCGCCGCACTGTCGGAGGGGCAGTACTGAGGGAGCGCCGCAGTGTCGGAGGGGCAGTGCTGAGGGAGCGCCGCACTGTCGGAGGGGCAGTACTGATGGAGCGCCGCACTGTCGGAGGGGCAGTGCTGAGGGAGCGCCGCACTGTCGGAGGGGCAGTAGTGAGGGAGTGCTGCACTGTCGGAGATGCCCTCTTTCGGATGTGACGTTAAACCGAGGCCCCGTCTGCCCTCTCAGCCGGACGTAAAAGATCCCACGGCCACTATTTCTAAGAAGAGCAGGGGAGTTCTCCCCGGTGTCCTGGGGCCAATATTTATCCCTCAATCAAAATCACAAAAAAAACAGATGATCTGGGTCATTGCTGTGTGTGGGAGCTTGCTGTGCGCAAATTGGCTGCCGCGTTTCCCACATTACAACCGTGACTACACTCCAAAAAAGTGCTTCATTGGCTGTAAAGCGCTTTGGGACGTCCGGTGGTCGTGAAAGGCGCTATAGAAATGCAAGTCTTTTTTCGCAGGTGGTCCCATCTCCCTCCCAGACGAATGAACAGCCGAAATCCCCATCAAGATAATTGGAGCCAGATTGCTAACTGGCCACAGAGCGGTGCGGGGAGAGAGGGAGAATGGTGCTGTACCCCCCGAACACACTGAGAGGGTAAATTCAGCCCTCTCCAGCCCAGTAACCACCCCCCCCCACGTGATCCTGTTACTGGTTACGGAGAGGGCCGTCTGTCAAGGTACCCTCCAACGGCGCAGTCTTTTCCCCGTTAGTTCCCTGCCTCGCGATATGGAGCTGTTAATGAAGTAGAAATGTTCAGCGACAGCAAATCTCCGAACTCAGGCCTCGATTGGCCCTCCCACCCACCACAACCCCTGCCAGATTTGGCCTCGCCATAAGGTCGTGACGCCCCTCCCCTCCCCAGTACCCCATTTACGAGAGGCTGTGCAAGGAGATATCTGGCTCTCCGTTTTGCGTCAGACAGATTTCCCTCGCCCCCTCCGCCCCCAGGAGGCCAAGAACAGATGCAGCTCATTTCTGCTTTGACCCAAGGCAGCTTGGTAATTATGGCCCTGGTGTGGCACTGGCAGGTTGGCAGTGGCACGGTGCCCAGGCAGTTCTGGCAGAGGCCGGCTCAGCTGCCAAGGTGGCCCGAGACGACAAAGGTCAGGGTTGTACACAGGGCCCAGCGCCAGTGAGCATTACCTCACTGCCCTTCATAAACTAGACAGATGACAACACGACTCGGGGACATGCCAACTCTCGCCGGAGATCACTCTACCGCCCCCCCACCCCCCACCCCCAACCCTCCTCCCCGAACCCGTGCTGTTCAATCCCAGGCCGCGCCCCGAACTCATTATTTGTCCGGCAACGAATCGCTGGATAGTGATCAGGAATGGAGGAGAGAAAGGGAGAAAGAGAGAAGGAAAGAGAGCAAGAAAAGAGACAGAGAGAGAAAGAGAAAGAGAGAGAGAGAAAGAGAGAGGGAGAGAGAAAGAGAGAGAGAGACAAAGAGAGAGAGAGAGGGAAAAAGAGAGAGAGAGAGAGAGAGAGAGAGAGCGAGAAAGAGAGAAAGAGAGAGCGAGAAAGAGAGAGAGAGAAAGAGAGTGCGAGAAAGAGAGAGAGAGAGAAAGAGAGAAAGAGAAAGAAAGAAAGAGAGAAAGAACACACTCGCCTCGGAGTCAGAAGGTTGTGGGTTCAAGTCCAACTCCAGGGACCTGAGCACAAAAATAAAGGCCGACATTCCCAGTGCAGTGCTGAGAGAGCTCTGCACTGTCGGAGGGGCAGTACTGAGGGAGCACCGCACTGTCGGAGGGGCAATACTGAGGGAGTGCCGCACTGTCGGAGGGGCAGTGTTGAGGGAGCTCTGCACTGTTGGAGGGGCAGTACTGAGGAAGCGCCGCACTGTCGGAGGGGCAGTACTGAGGGAGCTCTGCACTGTCGGAGCGGCAGTACTGAGGGAGCGCCGCACTGTCGGAGGGGCGGTACTGAGGGAGCGCCGCACTGTCGGAGGGGCGGTACTGAGGGAGCGCCGCACTGTCGGAGGGGCGGTACTGAGGGAGCGCCGCACTGTCGGAGGGGCGGTGCTGAGGGAGCGCCGCACTGTCGGAGGGGCTGTACTGAGGGAGCGCCGCACTGTCAGAGGGGCAGTACTGAGGGAGCGCCGCACTGTCGAAGGGGCAGTACTCAGGGAGTGCCGCACTGTCGGAGGTGCCGTCTTTCGGATGAGACGTTAAACCGCGGCCCTGTCTGCCCTCTCAGGTGGAGGTAAAAAATCCCACGACACTATTTCGAAGAAGAGCAGAGGAGTTCTCCCCGGTGTCCTGGGGCCAATATTTATCCCTCAATCAACATCACTAAAAACAGATGATCTGGGTCATTATCACATTGCTGTGTGTGGGAGCTTGCTGTGCGCAAATTGGCTGCCGCGTTTCCCACATTACAACAGTGACTACACTCCAAAAGTACTTCATTGGCTGTAAAGCGCTTTGGAACGTCAGGTGGTCGTAAAAGGCGCTATATAAATGCAAGTCTTTTCTATCTTTTTGACTTTCTCGACAACTACTGCGGTCATGTCACAGGACCAGTAATCCCGAGGCCTGGACTAATGATCCCGAGACCGGAGTTCAAATCCCACCCTGGGCAGCTGGGGAATTTAAATTCAGTTAATTAAATAAATCTGGAATAAAAAGCTCGTGTCAGTAATGGTGACCGTGAAACTGCCGGATTGTCGTAAAAACCCATCGGGTTCACTGATGTCCCTTTAGGGACGGAAATCTGCCGCCCTTACCCGGTCTGGCCGGTATGTGACTCCAGACCCACAGCAATGTGCTTCACTCTTAACTGCCCCTCTGAAATGGCCCAGCGAGACACAGTTTCACCAAACCCGGTACGAAGAACAGCGGTTCAAGGCGACGGCTCACCACCACCTTCTCAAGGGGCAATTAGGGATGGGCAATAAATGCCGGCCTTGCCAGCGATGCCCACATCCCGTATATATAAGGAATTAAAAAAAAATTAAGTAAGTTTTGTAATACCAGAGCAAAACCCGAGACACGACAACTATTCTTGGTTGAGTTTATTTGCTAATTCTGTTCATTACATGGACTTCTGCTGCAATCTCGGAGGCGATAATTGAGCCCCTCAGCCAGTCCCACTCCCCCCGCTCTTTCCCCCGTAACCCGGAAAATCTTCCCACAGCTACATATCCAGTTCCACTCTATCGAGCAGGTTGGGCCTCTACTCATTGGAATTCAGAAGAATGAGAGGTGATCTTATCGAAACGTATCAGATTATGAGGGGGCTTGACAAGGTGGATGCAGAGAGGATGTTTCCACTGATGGGGGAGACTAGAACTAGGGGGCATGATCTTAGAATAAAGGGGCCACCCTTTAAAACTGAGATGTGGAGAAATTTCTTCTCTCAGAGGGTTGTAAATCTGTGGAATTCGCTGCCTCAGAGAGCTGTGGAAGCCGGGACATTGAATAAATTTAGGACAGAAATAGACAGTTTCTTAACCGATAAGGGAATAAGGTGAGCGGGTGGGGAAGTGGACCCGAGTCCATGATCGGATCAGCCATGGTCGTATTGAATGGCGGAGCAGGCTCGAGGGGCCGAATGGCCGACTCCTGCTCCTATTTCTTATGTTCTTATGTTCCCTTTTGAAGGCCGCGATTGAGTCTGCCTCCACCACCCTCTCAGGCAGCGCATTCCAGATCCTAACCACTCGCTGCGTAAAAACCCTCGTGTGGCCTTTGGTTCTTCTGCCAATCGCCTTAAATCTGTGTCCCTCTGGTTCTCCACCCTTCCACCAATGGGAACAGTTTCTCTCGATCTACTCTGCCCAGACCCCTCCTGGTTTTGAACACCTCGATCAAATCTCCCCTCAACCTTCTCTGCTCCGAGGAGAACCACCCCGGCTTCTCCAGTCTATCCACGGAACTCAACCCGGGAACTATTCTGGTCAATCTTTCCCGCAACCTCTCTGAGGCCTTCGCATCCTTCCTAAAGTGCGCTGCCCAGAACTGGGCCCAGTTGAGGCCGAGCCAGTGATCTATTACCGGTGTTCGTCGTAATATCCACACGTTTGTGCTCTTTTGGGGGTGGAAATTCGGCTAATTTTGCCGCCCTTGTTAGCACCGCGGAAAGCCGGCAATGGCGGCGGTGAACTTCTGCGCCGGGCGTCCATCCTCCAGTGGCCCCGCCGGGATATTCGGGGCTGAGATCACCGTGGCGTGGAGCAGTACCGCCCGGGGGGAGGCGAGCCGGTGTACAACGCCCCCCCCCCGCCCGGTTGTGACACCGGCTCGATATTTAGCCTCCCGCCCGACCCGTAGCGCCCCCTGCTGGGTACGCCTATGAAAGCGGGCGGTCCGTCCTACTGCGGTCGCAGTCAGATCAGTAACGTCGACCTCGGGTAAGTGTGGTTTGCTTTTATAAATGTTTTTGCGATTTACGTCGTGGTGCTGCGAGCTGTGTATTGGGAATATTTTCGGTGTTTTCTCCCCACCCCGGTGTTACGGCATTCGGGATTTTCGCTTACTCAGCCGGACTACCGCCCTATTAGAGGTGTGCAACACCTGCCTTAGCGCCCCGCTCCACACTCTGGGCCCAGCTGACGAATTTTGCGGCGGCAGAGGCAAACCACTTGCCGGCGGAAAAATCTACCGCTCCGCCCGGCTCAGCCACGGCCGAATTGCCCCTCCCTTTAACTCCCAAACTCTCTCTCTCTCTCTCTCTCTCTCAGTACTCTATGCATCGTCCAGATGACCTTCAACCCCAGAGGTGAAAGGCAAAATGAACGCTGGACCAGGGGGCCACAAGTTTGGAAATCAGAGCCCAATTACAGCTGCCTGGCTCGCCACCGTCAGAGAGCAGGACTCGGACAGTAGGGAGGCCTGGAGAGCAGGAGCCTATCGGCCAGCTCAGTTCCTTTGTCCGACGCAAGTATCAAGAGGGCAGGACCCTGACCCCGGGCCCTCGCCCTCCGTGGGCTCAGTGGGAGCAACAACAACTGTCAGCTGTGGCCCCCGCGGGTCGCACCCTTGCCTCTGATAGAAAGGAAAGGCGTTGCATTTCTATAGCGCCTTTCACGGCCACCGGACGACCCAAAGCCCTTTACAGCCAACGACGTGCTTTTCTTGGAGTGGAGTCAGTGACGCATATGTGGAAAACGCGGCAACCAATTTGCGCACAGCAAGCTCCCGCATACAACAACGTGATAAATAACCGGAACATCAGGTTTTAGTGATGTGGATTGAGGGATAAATCAGAAAGTGCGGGTTCAAGTCCTATCTCGGGAAACGTGAGCACATAAATCCAGGCCGACACGCCCCGTGGAGTGCTGAGGGAGCCCCGCACTGTCGGAGGGGCAGTGCTGAGGGAGCCCCGCACTGTCGGAGGGGCAGTGCTGAGGGAGCGCCGCACTGTCGGAGGGGCAGTGCTGGGGGAGCGCCGCACTGTCGGAGGGGCAGTGCTGAGGGAGCCCCGCACTGTCGGAGGGGCAGTGCTGAGGGAGCCCCGCACTGTCGGAGGGGCAGTGCTGAGGGAGCGCTGCACTGTCGGAGGGTCAGAACTGAGGGAGTGCTGCACAGTCGGAGGGGCAGTACTGAGGGAGCCCCGCACTGTCGGAGGGGCAGTGCTGAGGGAGCGCCGCACTGTCGGAGGGGCAGTGCTGAGGGAGCCCCGCACTGTCGGAGGGGCAGTGCTGAGGGAGCGCCGCACTGTCGGAGGGGCAGTGCTGAGGGAGCGCCGCACTGTCGGAGGGGCAGTGCTGAGGGAGCGCCGCACTGTCGGAGGGGCAGTGCTGAGGGAGCGCTGCACTGTCGGAGGAGCAGTACTGAGGGAGCGCCGTACTGTCGGAGGGGCAGTACTGAGGGAGCGCCACACTGTCGGAGGGGCAGTACTGAGGGAGCGCCGCACTGTCGGAGGGGCAGTACTGAGGGAGCGCCGCACTGTCGGAGGGGCAGTACTGAGGGAGCGCCGCACTGTCGGAGGGGCAGTACTGAGGGAGCGCCGCACTGTCGGAGGGGCAGTACTGAGGGAGCGCCGCACTGTCGGAGGGGCAGTACTGAGGGAGCCCCGCACTGTCGGAGGGGCAGTACTGAGGGAGCAAGGGGGTCACTGGACCAAGCCCGTGTTATAGCCGGTGTGTAACGACCACCCATGTTAAAAGAACTCACGCACAGGCATCTTCCACGCCTCCAACATGAAGTTCGAGACCTGGAACGTCAGGACCCTCATGGACAACCCCAACAGCGACAGGCCGGAACGCCGCACCGCCATAGTTGCCCAGGAACTTAGACGCTTCGATATCGACATCGCCGCCGTAAGCGAGACCCGTCTGGCAGGGGAAGGCCAGCTCAAGGAACAAGGTGGAGGTTACACCTTCTTCTGGAAAGGGAAACCAGAGGCAGAATGCCGCCTTCATGGAGTCGGCTTCACCGTCAAAAACGAGCTGGTCGGCCGCCTCAAAGACTCCGCCTGCGGGGCTAACGAACGCCTCACGACGCTTCGAATCACCCTATCCCGGAACCAGTGCGCCACAGTCATCAGTGCGTACGCCCCAACACTCGATGCAACGGATGAGGCCAAAGAGGGTTTTTACACCAACCTCGAAAAATCCTCGACCTGCGTCCCCGCGGGCGACAAACTGACCCTCCTCGGCAGGGTCGGCAAGGACACAGCCCTCTGGGAGAGGCGTGATCGGCAGAGAGGGGGTAGGGAAAGCCAACTCCAGCGGTAACCCTACTCCTGAAAAATGGCCAGAACACGACCTTGTCATCACCAACGCCTTCTTCCGCCAAATACAAGGCATCGTGGCAACACCCTCGCTCCAAGCTCTGGCAATTGCTTGACTATATCATTGTCCAAGCCGGGGATCGCAAGGATGTGCGCATCACCCGCGCCATGACAGGAGCTGACAACTGCTGGACAGACCACCGCCTAATCCGATCCATCATCAACAACATAGCCACAAAGCAGAGGGGACAGCAGAAGCAGTGCAGCAAAAAAGTTAATGCCGGGTCACTTAAGGACCCAGGTAAGAGAGCCCTATACAGCCAGCGCCTCACAGCTAACCTGGTGTGCCTTGATGACCCACAGAATGCCCACAGCGCTTGGTCTGCCCTCCAGGCCTCCATTACCAGTGCCTGCAAAGAGACGCTCGGTCACTCAACCAGGAAACACCGGGGCTGGTTCGATGAGAATGATCAGGAGATTCAAGAGCTAATAGATCTCAAGCGCAGGGCATTTCTGAGCCTTAAGCAGCAACCCAACGCGGGAGCAGCAAAGCAGCATTACAGGCGGCTCAAGGCCGAGGTCCAACAAAAAACCCGGGACCTAAAGAACAGGTGGTGGATGGAGAAAGCACAGGAGATACAGCAGCTGGCCGACAGCCATGACGTACGAGGATTCTTCATCGCAGTCAAAGGCCACCTACGGACCAAACTCCCAAGGCCCCACCCCGCTGCTGGCCAAGAACGGGGAAACACTCATCAAGGACACCGAGGCAGTCAGGGCCCGCTGGAAGGAACGCTTCTAAGATCTCCTCAACCGAGACTCTGCCTTTGACTCTATTGTTCGCGACTCCATCCCGCAGCATGCGACCCACCACCAACTCAGTGAGACCCCAACACTGCACCAGGTAGAAAAGGCCATAAGACAACTAAAAAACAACAAGGCTACGGGAGCGGACGGAATCCCTGCTGAGGCGCTGAAGTATGGCGGAGAGGCACTACTGGCGCGAATACACGACCTCATACGGAGGGAGGAGAGCATGCCGGGAGATCTCAGAGATGCAGTGATCGTGACCATCTTTAAAAAAGGGGACAAGTCCGACTGTGGCAATTACAGGGGAATCTCCCTGCTATCAGCCACTGGGAACGTCGTCGCCAGAGTCCTCCTCAACCGTCTTCTCCCCGTGGCCGAGGAGCTCCTCCCGGAATCACAGTGTTGATTTCGTCCCCTCCGGGGCACAACGGACATGATTTTTGCAGCGTGACAGCTGCAGGAAAAATGCAGGAAACAGCGCCAGCCCTTATACATGGCCTTCTTCGACCTGACAAAGGCCTTTGACGCCGTCAACTGCGAGGGTCCATGGAGCGTCCTCCTCCGTTTTGGATGCCCCCAAAAGTACGTCACCATCCTCCGCCTGCTCCATGACGACATGCAGGCTGTGATCCTCACCAACGGATCCATTACAGACCCAATTCATGTCCGGACCGGGATCAAGCAGGGCTGCCTCATCGCCCCAACACTCTTCTCAATCTTCCTCGCTGCCATGCTCCACCTCAGTCAACAAGCTCCCCGCTGGAGTGGAACTAAACTACAGAACCAGTGGGAAGCTGTTCAACCTGCGCCATCTCCAGGCCAGGTCCAAGGCCACCCCAACCTCTGTCGTTGAGCTACAGTACGCGGACGACGCCTGCGTCTGCGCACACACAGGACATAGTCGACGTATTTACTGAGCCGTACGAAAGCATGGGCCTTACGCTAAACATCCGTAAGACAAATGTCCTCCACCAGCCTGTCATCGGCGCACAGCACTGTCCCCCCAGTCATCAAGATCCACGGCGCGGCCCTGGACAACGTGGACCATTCCCCATATCTCGGGAGCCTACTATCAACAAGAGCAGGCATCGACAACGAGATCCAACACTGCCTCCAGTGCGCCAGTGCAGCCTTCGGCCGCCTGAGGAAAAGAGTGTTTGAAGACCAGGCCCTCAAAACTGTCACCAAGCTCATGGTCTACAGGGCTGTAGTGATACCCGCCCTCCTGTATGGCTCAGAGACATGGACCATGTACAGTAGACACCTCAAATCGCTGGAGAAATACCTCCAACGATATCTCCGCAAGATCCTACAAATCCCCTGGGAGGACAGACGCACCAACGTTAGTGTCCTCGACCAGGCCCAACATCCCCGGCATCGAAGCACTGACCACACTCGATCAGCTCCGCTGGGCAGGGCCACATTGTTCACATGTCAGACACGAGACTCCCAAAGCAAGCACTCTACTCGGAACTGGTCCACGGCAAACGAGCCAAAGGTGGGCAGAGGAAACGTTACAAGGGACCACCCTCAAAGCCTCCCTGATAAAGTGCAACATCCCCACCGACACCTGGGAGTCCCTGGCCAAAGACCAGTCCGCCCTAAGTGGAGGAAGTGCATCCGGGAGGGTGCTGAGCACCTCGAGTCTCGTCGCCGAGAGCGTGCAGAAACCAAGTGCAGGCAGCGGAAGGAGCGTGCGGCAAACCAGTCCCACCCTCCCCTTCCCTCAACCACTGTCTGTCCCACCTGTGACAGGGACTGTGGCTCTCGTATTGGACTGTTCAGCCACCTAACGACTCATTTTAAGAGTGGAAGCAAGTCTTCCTCGATTCCGAGGGACTGCCTATGATGATGACTGAGGGAGCGCCGCACTGTCGGAGGGGCAGTACTGAGGGAGCGCCGCACTGTCGGAGGGGCAGTACTGAGGGAGCGCCGCACTGTCGGAGGGGCAGTACTGAGGGAGCGCCGCACTGTCGGAGGAGCAGTACTGAGGGAGCGCCGCACTGTCGGAGGGGCAGTACTGAGGGAGCGCCGCACTGTCGGAGGGGCAGTACTGAGGGAGCGCCGCACTGTCGGAGGGGCAGTACTGAGGGAGCGCCGCACTGTCGGAGGGGCAGTGCTGAGGGAGCGCCGCACTGTCGGAGGGGCAGTACTGAGGGAGCGCCGCACTGTCGGAGGGGCAGTACTGAGGGAGCTCCGCACTGTTGGAGGGGCAGTACTGAGGGATTCCCGCACTGTCGGAGGGGCAGTGCTGAGGGAGCGGCGCACTGTTGGAGGGGCAGTACTGAGGGATTCCCGCACTGTCGGAGGGGCAGTGCTGAGGGAGCGCTACACAGTCGGAGGGGCAGTACTAAGGGAGTGCCGCACTGTCGGAGGGGCAGCACTGAGGGAGCACCGCGCTGTCGGAGGGGCAGTACTGAGGGAGCACCGCGCTGTCGGAGGGGCAGTACTGAGGGAGCTCCGCGCTGTCGGAGGGGCAGTACTGAGCGAGCTCCGCACTGTTGGAGGGGCAGTACTGAGGGAGCGTCGCGCTGTCGGAGGGGCAGTACTGAGGGAGCTCCGCGCTGTCGGAGGGGCAGTACTGAGGGAGCTCCGCACTGTCGGAGGGGCAGTACTGAGGGAGCGCCGCGCTGTCGGAGGGGCAGTACTGAGCGAGCTCCGCACTGTTGGAGGGGCAGTACTGAGGGAGCGTCGCGCTGTCGGAGGTTCCGTCTTTCGGATGAGACGTTAAACCGAGGCTCCCGTCTGCTCTCTGGAACGGGTGTAAAAGATCCCTTAGCAACACTTTGAAGAAGAGCAGGGGAGTTCTCCCCGGTGTGTTGGGGCCAATATTTATCCCTCAACCGACATCACTAAAAAAAACCCAGATGATCTGGATCATTAACACATTGCGTGTTTGTGGGATCTTGCTGTGCGCACATTGGCCGCCTCATTTCCCCATACTTGGGACACTTTGTTGGCTGTAAAGCACTTTGGGACGCGAATACTTCTGCAGCTGAGCTTGTTCTGTCCGGAGACGTTTGGCAAAGCTGTTGACAAAAGCTGATTCTTGGACAGCTAAGAGTTAATGTTCGCGGGTTCGCTGTCTCTCAGTCAGAGTCTGGTGAACACTGTCTACATGCTGTGACGGACTCTCAAACATATTCCACACAGCATCACCCCTCCCCCTGCTCCCCCCCACCCCCCCTCCCCCGCCACCCGCCATTGCTCTCCCCTTCAGACATCTTCTGGGCCTCCCCGTCCCATCTCCCCTCCCCTCCCCCCATCCCCCCCCGCTATCCGACTCCTCCCCCCAGGTGGTGTTTGAATAAACACAGGTGTCTAATTCTTGTCGGGGGGTGGGGGGTGGGGGGAGACTGGCTGGCGGGCACGAGAGGGGCCTCCCAGTCTGTGTACCTCGGGCCTGCTCTCTTGTGTCTGGGCGCTCTCCGTGACCTCGGCGACCCCGCTGTCTGGTCATCTGGGGTCAAGGAACCTTTTCAGCTGGGAAGGAACCGTCAAGAGCGACCTTCAACCCTGACCTCTGGGCCTCGCATTACCCAAGCCCGCCGCTCAGACTGTGCAAGAGTGCCTGACTCCTTGGCGATCAGTAAAACCTTCCAGATCACAGCATCTGCAAATGCTTTGTGTTGTTTGGCAGGGCCGGCGACTGCGAAGAATCATTAGCGAGGTTTTAAGGAGGCACAGATTAACTATTGAGGCTGCCTCACTTCCCCCACCCCCTGGATGACCTGTTTTTTTAAAATTTCTGCTTCTTGCCACTACCCCGATGCTCCCCCACCCCAACCTCACACCCCCCCCCATCTTCCGAAGGTTCAGCCTTGTGCTGGGACGGTGTTAGGGGGGTTGGAGGGGGAATTTGCAGTTCCCTGTAAAAGTCAGCCTGCCTCCCGGGTACGCTCTCGCTCTCAGCCGTGGCTCAGTGGGCAGCACTCTCTCGCGCCTCGGAGTCAGAAGGTTGTGGGTTCGAGTCCCACTCCAGAGACTCGAGCACAAAAATCCAGGCTGACACGCCCTGTGCAGTGCTGAGGGAGCGCCGCACTGTCGGAGGGGCAGTACTGAGGGAGCGCCGCACTGTCGGAGGGGCAGTGCCGAGGGAGCGCCGCACTGTCGGAGGGGCAGTGCCGAGGGAGCGCCGCACTGTCGGAGGGGCGGTGCTGAGGGAGCGCCGCACTGTCGGAGGGGCAGTGCCGAGGGAGCGCCGCACTGTCGGAGGGGCAGTGCCGAGGGAGCGCCGCACTGTCGGAGGGGCAGTACTGAGGGAGCGCCGCACTGTCGGAGGTGCCGTCTTTCGGATGAGACGTTAAACCGAGGCCCCGTCTGCTCTCTCTCGAGTGGATTTAATTAACCTCGAGTTGCTATTTCGTAGAAGAACAGGGTCCAATATTTATTTCACTAAAATCCGTTTATCTGGGTCATTATCACATTGCTGTTTGTGGGAACTTGCTGTGCGCAAATCGGCTGCCGCGTTTCCCACATTACAACACTCCAAAAGTTCTTCGTTGGTTGCAAAATGCATTGGGACGTCTGAGGTTGTGAAAGGCGCTATATAAATGCAAGTCTTTCTTTAATGTATAACTGAGCCTACAGAGCAGAACGGTCACTGGTTAGATTTGGGCTGGGGGGATCGCTACATTTGACTAGATGACGATATTAAACACTTATTCCCTGGATCCACCTGGCTTAGTATTGGGGTTAGGGTTGGGATTAGTGTTAGTGTTAGGCTTGGGGTTCGGGTTGGGTACAGTTTTGGTGTTAGGGTTAGGCTTGGGGTTCGGGTTGGGTACAGTTTTGGTGTTAGGGTTAGGCTTGGGGTTCGGGTAGGGTTAGGGTTAAGGTTGGGTTTGGGTACAGATTTGGTGTTAGGGTTAGGCTTGGAGTTAGGGTTCAGATTAGGCTTGGGGTTAGGGGCAGGGCTAGGGTGTGTGAGTATCGGCATGCCATTCGACCCTGGGGAGAACATTTAGGGTTAGGGTTAGGGTTAGGGTAAGGGTTGGGATTAGGGTCGGGGTTGGGGTTAGGGTTGGGGTTAGGGTTGGGATTGGGGTTAGGGTTAGGGTTAAGTTGCTTGAGTATCGACACGCCATTCGACCATGGGGAGAACATTTAGGGTTAGGGTTAGGGTTGGGGTTTGGGTTTGGGTTGGGGTTAGGGTTAGGGTAAGGGTTGGGATTAGGGTCGGGGTTGGGGTTAGGGTTGGGATTGGGGTTAGGGTTGGGGTTAGGGTTGGGATTGGGGTTAGGGTTAGGGTTAAGTTGCGTGAGTATCGACATGCCATTCGACCATGGGGAGAACATTTAGGGTTAGGGTTAGCGTTAGGGTTGGGGTTTGGGTAAGGGTTGGGATTAGGGTCGGGGTTGAGGTTGGGATTGGGGTTAGGGTTAGGGTAAGGGTTGGGATTAGGGTCGGGGTTGGGATTAGGGTCGGGGTTGGGGTTAGGGTTAGGGTAAGGGTTGGGATTAGGGTCGGGGTTGGGGTTAGGGTTGGGGTTAGGGTTGGGATTGGGGTTAGGGTTAGGGTAAGGGTTGGGATTAGGGTCGGGGTTGGGGTTAGGGTTGGGATTGGGGTTAGGGTTAGGGTTAAGTTGCGTGAGCATCGACACGCCATTCGACCATGGGGGCATCAACACAGCGGAGAGCGATTCAGATCCTCTCCTCACCCTACAGCATATTGTCGGTTGGGGGAATCCCCGAATTGGGGTCAGGAATGGGATCCTGGGAACCGTTACCCCAGCCCTTACCCTCGGCTCACCAGTGCCCCCTTACTGTCACCCCGGGTCCGACAGGTCCAGCGGTGCAGCCCAGCAATCTAACCTGGGGCCTTCCTGCTCTTTGTGTCTCGGTGTTAAACATGGGCAGTGCGTTTAATCATTGAACCTCTGGCAGATGAGACATTTAAAGGGAGAAGGGCGCTGATAAACTGAGCTGGGATTCTGGGGAGTGGATTATTCCTTTGCTCCACTCTCGTGCCCCTACGCTCGTTGCCTTTGCCTGCTCTCAGCTCCTGCAGTGTTTTCTCACATACTTAGCTTTCCAACGCATGTTCTAACCCTCCCCCCCTGCTCCAAGTTCATCTCTCCTTTTGTAGAAAGGCCTCACAGTGAACCCACTTCATACACTGTCATTAAATCATGGAGCAAACCTGAACTGTATCAGCAAGGACAGGCGTGTATTTCAACAGCCTATAATACGACTTCACTTTATCCTCTTACAGCCCTGTCTCACTTTCAGTCAGTCTCCTTCAAGTCCAGACTCTCTGTGTCAGTCTGTGGCACTCTCAATCTGTCACTGTCACCCTTCCCGCCCCTTGCTCAGTCTTTATTGCTCCGGCTCTCGATCACTCTCTCTGCCACTTGGTCCCACTCACACACTCTCTCAGTCCCTCGCTCTCTGTTCTTTTTATCTGTTGCTTTGCGTCTCTCTCTGTCCCTCGCGCCAGATAATCCTACATTACAACAGCGACTACACTCCAAAGGTACTGCATTGGCTGTAAAGCGCTTTGGGACGTCCGGTGGTCGTGAAAGGCGCTATATAAATCCCAGCCTTTCTTTCACTCGCTCTGTCTCCCTCTGTTGCTCTCCATCTCTATCACTCTCTCTATCGTTTTGTCTCTCGCTCATAGTCTCGTTCAGCCCCTCTTTCATTCATTGGCTCCATCCCTCCCTCTCTGTAGCTTGAAAATTCTCATCCTTGTGTTCAAATCCCTCCAGGGCCCTCACGCCCTCCCTCTCTCTCTAACCTCCGCCAGCCCCACAACCCCCCCCCGAGATCTCTGCGCTCCTCCAATTCTGACCTTTCCGATTTCCATCGCTCCACCATTGGTGGCCGTGCCTTCAGCCGGCTGGGCCCCAAGCTCTGGAGCTCCCTCCCTAAATCTCTCCGCCTCTCTCTCTCTCTCTCCTCCTTTGGTGGCAAAAACAGGAAGGCAGAATATTATCTGAATGGTGACAGATTTGGAAAAGGGGAGGTGCAACGAGACCTGGGTGTCATGGTACATCAGTCATTGAAAGTTGGCATGCAGGTACAGCAGGCGGTGAAGAAGGCAAATGGCATGTTGGCCTTCATAGCGAGAGGATTTGAGTATAGGAGCAGGGAGGTCTTACTACAGTTGTACAGGGCCTTGGTGAGGCCACACCTGGAGTATTGTGTACAGTTTTGGTCTCCTAATCTGGGGATATTCTTTCTATTGAGGGAGTGCAGCGAAGGTTCACCAGACTGATTCCCGGGATGGCAGGACTGACATATGAATAAAGACTGGATCGACTGGGCTTATATTCACTGGAATTTAGAAGAATGAGAGGGGATCTCATAGAAACATATAAAATTCTGATGGGATTGGACAGGTTAGATGCAGGAAGAATGTTCCTGATATTGGGGAAGTCCAGAACCAGGGGTCACAGTCTAAGGATAAGGGGCAAGCCATTTAGGACCGAGATGAGGAGAAACTTCTTCACTCAGAGAGTGGTGAACTTGTGGCATTCTCTACCACAGAAAGTTGTTGAGGCCAGTTCATTAGATATATCCAAAAGGGAGTTAGATGTGGCCTTTATGGCTAAAGGGATCAAGGGGTATGGAGAGAAAGCAGGAATGGGGTACTGAAGTTGCATGATCAGCCATGATCATATTGAATGGTGGTGCAGGCTCGAAGGGCCGAATGGCCTACTCCTGCACCCATTGGCTAGAAAAGGCAACAAACCTGAGGACTGGGAGAAATTTAGAATTCAACAGAGGAGGACTAAGGGTTTAATTAAGAGGGGGAAATAGAGTACGAGAGGAAGCTTGCAGGGAACATAAAAACGGACTGCAAAAGCTTCTATAAATATGTGAAGAGAAAAAGATTAGGGAAGACAAATGTAGGTCCCTTGCAGTCAGATTCAGGTGAAATTATAATGGGGAACAAAGAAATGGCAGACCAATTGAACCAATACTTCGGTTCTGTCTTCACGAAGGAAGACACAAATAACCTTCCAAATGTACTAGGGGACAGTGGGTCTAGTGAGAAGGAGGAACTGAAGGAAATCCTTATTAGGCGGGAAATTGTGGTAGGGAAATTGGTGGGATTGAAGGCCGATAAATCCCCGGTCCCCGATAGTCTGCATCCCAGAGTACTTAAGGAAGTGACCCTAGAAATAGTGGATGCATTGGTGATCATTTTCCAACAGTCTATCGACTCTGGATCAGTTCCTATAGACTGGACGGTAGCTAATGTAACACCACTTTTTAAAAAAGGAGAGAGAAAACGGGTAATTATAGACCGGTTAGCCTGACATCAGTAGTGGGGAAAATGTTGGAATCAATCATTAAGGATGAAATAGCAGTGCATTTGGAAAGCAGTGACAGGATCGGACTAAGTCAGCATGAATTTATGAAAGGGAAATCATGCTTGACGAATCTTCTGGAATTTTTTGAGGATGTAACTAGTAGAGTGGATAAGGGAGAACCAGTGGATGTGGTGTATTTGGACTTTCAAAAGGCTTTTGACAAGGTCCCGCACAAGAGATTGGTGTGCAAAATCAAAGCGCATGGTATTGAGGGTAATGTACTGACGTGGATAGAAAACTGGTTGGCAGACAGGAAGCAGAGAGTCGGGATAAATGGGTCCTTTTCAGAATGGCAGGCAGTGACTAGTGGGGTGCCGCAGGGCTCAGTGCTCTTTACAATATACATTAACGATTTGGATGAAGGAATTGAGTGTAATATCTCCAAGTTTGCAGATGACACTAAGCTGGGTGACGGTGTGAGCTGTGAGGAGGATGCTAAGAGGCTGCAGGGTGACTTGGACAGGTTAGGTGAGTGGGCAAATGCATGGCAGATGCAGTATAATGTGGATAAATGTGAGGTTATCCGTTTTGGGGGCAAAAACACAAAGGCAGAATATTATCTGAATGGCGGCAGATTAGGAAAAGGGGAGGTGCAACGAGACCTGGGTGTCATGGTTCATCAGTCATTGAAAGTTGGCATGCAGGTACAGCAGGCGGTGAAGAAGGCAAATGGTATGTTGGCCTTCATAGCTAGGGGATTTGAGTATAGGAGCAGGGAGGTCTTACTGCAGTTGTACAGGGCCTTAGTGAGGCCTCACCTGGAATATTGTGTTCAGTTTTGGTCTCCTAATCTGAGGAAGGACGTTCTTGCTATTGAGGGAGTGCAGCAAAGGTTCACCAGACTGATTTCCGGGATGGCAGGACTGACATATGAGGAGAGACTGGATCAACTGGGCCTTTATTCGCTGGAGTTTAGAAGGATGAGAGGGGATCTCATAGAAACGTATAAGATTCTGACGGGACTGGACAGGTTAGATGCGGGAAGAATGTTCCCGATGTTGGGGAAGTCCAGAACCAGGGAACATAGTCTTAGGATAAGGGGTAAGCCATTTAGGACTGATATGAGGAGAAACTTCTTCACTCTGAGAGTTGTTAACCTGTGGAATTCCCTGCCGCAGAAAGTTGTTGAGGCCAGTTCATTGGATATATTCAAGAGGGAGTTAGATATGGCCCTTACTGCTAAAGGGATCAAGGGGTATGGAGAGAAAGTAGGAAAGGGGTACTGAGGTGAATGATCAGCCATGATCTTATTGAATGGTGGTGCAGGCTCGAAAGGCTGAATGGCCTCCTCCTGCACCTATTTTCTATGTTTCTATGTTTCCTTTAAGACGCTTCTTAAAACCGATCTCTCTGACTCAGCTTTTGACCCATTGCCCTAATATCTCCTTTTGCAGCTCGGTGGCAAAATTGTGGCTGATAACGGCTTGTGTGAAGCACTGTGGGATGTTTCACGACGTAAAAGGCACAATATAAATGTGACTTGTTGTTTACCAAAAAAAATATAGATAATTACTTTTAAAAACCGCAACGCCAATTGCTGGGCCCAGTGCAGGCTGGGTCTGCAGAGTCTGTGGTTAAGTACCTGGTGATGTCACCTCAGTGTCTGGTTGGTGTCGAGGAGGTTAATACCAGTGTTAATCGGAAGCCCGGAGGCTTGTGGAATGGATTATTCAGTCTGTCTGCCTGTCACTAATACCTTGGGAATGAGCGATCCGCTGACAGTGAAAGGCTCCATTTACCGAGGGGACAGACACACCCAACCTCACCACCATCCCTGCGGGGTCGATCTTTTCTTGGGGGATGGTGGGGGGGACGGAGGTGTGGGGGGGGGATGAGAGAATGAGTTATTTTTCTCTTCGATTCCGCTCTGAGAGAGATCTCCGCAAGCCGCCCGCTATCCCTCGGGCAGGTCCTGCGTTCCTCTTCGCTATGTAGTCTGGCTTCTAAACCTCGGGAGTGACTGGCTGGATCTGAGGAGAAGGGTTCGAGTCTCGCGAAAGAAAGAAGTTGTATTTCTAGCGCGCCATTCACAGCCTCAGGATAGCCTGAAGCGGTTTACGCCCAATTATAAAGTGTAGTCGCTGCTGTAATGTAGGAAACGCGGCAGCCAATTTGCGCACAGCAAGCTCCCACAAACAGCAATGTGATAATGACCCAGATCATCTGTTTTAAGTGTAGGTTGATTGAGGGATAAATATTGGCCCCAGGACACCTGGGGGAGAACTCCCCTGCTCTTCTGCGAAATAGTGTCCGTGAGATCAGTTACATCCAGCCGAGAGGGCAGCCATCTCATTCGAATGACGGCCCCTCCGACAGTGCGGCGCTCCCTCAGTACTGCCCCTCCGACAGTGCGGCACTCCCTCAGCACTGCCCCTCCGACAGTGCGGCACTCCCTCAGCACTGCCCCTCCGACAGTGCGGCGCTCCCTCAGCGCTGCCCCTCCGACAGTGTGGCGCTCCCTCAGCACTGCCCCTCCGAAAGTGCGGCGCTCCCTCAGCGCTGCCCCTCCGACAGTGCGGCGCTCCCTCAGCACTGCCCCTCCGACAGTGCGGCGCTCCCTCAGCGCCGCCCCTCCGACAGTGCGGCGCTCCCTCGGCACTGCCCCTCCGACAGTGCGGCGCTCCCTCGGCACTGCCCCTCCGACAGTGCGGCGCTCCCTCAGCACTGCCCTGGGAGTGTCAGCCTGGATTTTTGTGCTCAAGCCTCTGGAGTGGGACTCGAGCCCACAACGTCCTGGCTCAGAGGCGAGAGTGCTGCCCACTGAGCCACAGCTGACACATGGTTCTCTTCGAGGATATGGCAGGAGTCCAGTAGCCACCCCTCCCTCGCCCACCCCACTGGACCGGACAACGTGGGGAAATCACGAGGAATGCACAGTATTCATCTGTATTCCTTTCTCTCTCGCCCACTCCCTCCCGAAGACACGGACTCCGGCTGGGATCCAGTTCCATGGGTGCGTGGAAATCTTCAGTACTCAGCCCGAATGTCCATGGGCTGTTTGACCATGGGGAGCAGCGCGGGAAAGTCTGTGGCAGTGTGGGGTGTGGGTGTGGGAAGAGCTCTCAAACTGTGGCCGTTGGGAGTCGCTGGAATGAGCTAGTTTGGAGGGAGCAAAGAGCGAGAGCCAAGCTCACGGAGTCCGAACTAGAAATTTGTCAACAATATTTATAGAGCGCCTTTAACACAGTGAACCGGTCCAAGACACTTCACGAGGGCGCTATCAAACAACATTTTACACATAAGAAGATATCAGGTCAGGTGACTATAAACTTGATCAAAGAGGTGTGTTTTAAGGAGCGTCTTAATGGAGGAGAGGCAGAGGTTTAGGGAGGGAGTTCCAGAGCTTGGGGCCCAGGCAGCTGAAGGCACGGCCACCGATGGTGGAGCGATGGAAATTGGGCGATACGCAAGAGGCCAGAATTGGAGGAGCGCAGAGATCTCGGAGGGTTGCGGGGGCTGGAGGCCATCAGCCGGTCCAGGCAGCGGGCGGTCGAGGGGGTCGTTCAGCCCGACTGACCTGCCTCTCTTCCGCGGTTACATCCGAGCCGGGGTGTCCCTGGAGATGGAGCACGCGGTGTCCACCGGTACGCTCGCGGCCTTCCGCGAGAGGTGGGCGCCGGAGGGACTGGAGTGCATCATCACCCCCGGCAACCAAATTTTAAATTTGATTCAAGTTTACAGTCAAAAGTTTCATTTGTTTAATGTGTCGGTTTTCGTGCTCCCTTTAATCAGGGGGCACTTGATTTATGGCTATCGACTAAAATAGTTGTAGGACTGGAGGTTGCAGAAAGCAAGACTTGGCTTTATATAGCGCCTTTCGCGAGGCCATGGAGGGATCTGAAGTGTCCGTCGGAGAGAAGCTCGCCGGCCAATGGCGTGGACGGTGTGCATTGGGCTCAGCAACGATGCCCCCTGCGGCCGAAGTGCCCGCTAACATAGGTGGGGGGGGGAAAGGGAGCCCTTGCGAGGTACCCATCACAGACAGTCCCTCCAAACGAGGATGACTTGCTTCCACGTCGAGAGCCATTGAGTTCACAGGCGTTTCAATGATATTCCGGATCCCGAACTCCATCCTGAAGGGTGGAAGATGCCCTGTGGGTGGATTGTTTTAACGTGGGGTGACCGTTGCACACCAGCCACCACACGGGGCTTGACAGAGCGAGGTCTTAGTCCAGTGGCAAGGGTTGAACCAGGACGACTGGAGACCAGCTCTGCTGCACGGACCCAGTGCGCGCACACATATCGCACAGTGTGGGCTGGGCCCGTGCTGCCCCTGGGCCCCTCGCCTCTCCTGGGCCCCGATCACACCCCTCTACGAACTCTCGCCGCTCCTTCGCCCCCTCCTGCTGTACCTGCCCGCACTGTAGTCAGCCGTCGCCCTCCTGCAGTGGTATGTCCCCGGCCTGCTGATGGTCTTGCGGGCCGGAACTACGCTGGGAAAAAAAAAAAGCGCTAGGAGAGGTACCAGAGAGCGCCCATGGGACTCGGTATCTCGGACTCTCAGGAAGGGGGAAAAATACAACCACTCCATAGCATTGTGCTGCACCTCACCAACCCTCCCTCCTCGTGGCTGGGCCACCACCTGTTTGTGCAGCCACAGCATCCGGCAACAGGACGGCAGGTTGGCGAGATAAGGTAATCGGCTCCAGCTCCCCCCCCCCTCCGCCCAAACCACCAGCGAACACGCACAGTCACCATGGTCAGTGCAGATGGTCGCTGTGGTCAGGTTAAGTTCCATGTGTGTCATTTCCCCTCCCACCTGACAGCCCATTAGTCACCCACGTTACATCGTTCCTCTCCACACCACCCTGCTCTGCTCGCCCAACACTGGCCGAGGCCACTCACCCTTTTTGCCTGAACCTCGAGCCTCTTGCACCGGAACAGGAGGAGGCCCATTCAGCCCCTCGAGCCTCTTGCACCGGAACAGGAGGAGGCCCATTCAGACCCTCGAGCCTCTTGCACCGGAACAGGAGGAGGCCCATTCAGCCCCTCGAGCCTGTTACACAGGAACAGGAGGAGGCCCATTCAGTCCCTCGAGCCTGTTACACTGGAACAGGAGGAGGCTCATTCAGCCCCTCGAGTCTGTTACACAGGAACAGGAGGAGGCCCATTCGGCCCCTCGAGCCTGTTACACAGGAACAGGAGGAGGCCCATTCAGCCCCTCGAGCCTGTTACACAGGAACAGGAGGAGGCCCATTCAGACCCTCGAGCCTCTTGCACCGGAACAGGAGGAGGCCCATTCAGCCCCTCGAGCCTGTTACACAGGAACAGGAGGAGGCCCATTCAGCCCCTCGAGCCTGTTACACAGGAACAGGAGGAGGCCCATTCAGCCCCTCGAGCCTCTTGCACCGGAACAGGAGGAGGCCCATTCAGCCCCTCGAGCCTCTTGCACCGGAACAGGAGGAGGCCCATACAGCCCCTCGAGCCTCTTGCACCGGAACAGGAGGAGGCCCATTCAGCTCCTCGAGCCTGTTACACAGGAACAGGAGGAGGCCCATTCAGACCCTCGAGCCTCTTGCACCGGAACAGGAGGAGGCCCATTCAGCCCCTCGAGCCTGTTACACAGGAACAGGAGGAGTCCCATTCAGCCCCTCGAGCCTGTTACACAGGAACAGGAGGAGGCCCATTCAGCCCCTCGAGCCTGTTACACAGGAACAGGAGGAGGCCCATTCAGCCCCTCGAGCCTCTTGCACCGGAACAGGAGGAGGCCCATTCAGCCCCTCGAGCCTCTTGCACCGGAACAGGAGGAGGCCCATACAGCCCCTCGAGCCTCTTGCACCGGAACAGGAGGAGGCCCATTCAGCCCCTCGAGCCTGTTACACAGGAACAGGAGGAGGCCCATTCAGCCCCTCGAGCCTGTTACACAGGAACAGGAGGAGGCCCATTCAGCCCCTCGAGCCTGTTACACAGGAACAGGAGGAGGCCCATTCAGCCCCTCGAGCCTGTTACACAGGCACAGGAGGAGGCCCATTCAGCCCCTCGAGCCTGTTACACCGGAACAGGAGGAGGCCCATTCAGTCCCTCGAGCCTGTTACACAGGAACAGGAGGAGGCCCATTCAGTCCCTCGAGCCTGTTACACAGGAACAGGAGGAGGCCCATTCAGCCCCTTGAGCCTGTTACACAGGAACAGGAGAAGGCCCATTCAGCCCCTCGAGCCTGTTACACAGGAACAGAAGGCCCATTCAGCCCCTCGAGCCTCTTGCACCGGAACAGGAGGAGGCCCATACAGCCCCTCGAGCCTGTTGCACCGGAACAGGAGGAGGCCCATTCAGCCCCTCGAGCCTGTTACACAGGAACAGGAGGAGGCCCATTCAGCCCCTCGAGCCTGTTACACAGGAACAGGAGGAGGCCCATTCAGCCCCTCGAGCCTGTTACACAGGAACAGGAGGAGGCACATTCAGTCCCTCGAGCCTGTTACACAGGAACAGGAGGAGGCCCATTCAGCCCCTCGAGCCTGTTACACAGGAACAGGAGGAGGCCCATTCAGCCCCTCGAGCCTGTTACACAGGAACAGGAGGAGGCCCATTCAGTCCCTCGAGCCTGTCACACAGGAACAGGAGGAGGCCCATTCAGCCCCTCGAGCCTGTTACACAGAAACAGGAGGAGGCCCATTCAGCCCCTCGAGCCTGTTACACAGGAACAGGAGGAGGTCCATTCAGCCCCTCGAGCCTGTTACACAGGAATTGGAGGAGGCCCATTCAGCCCCTCAGGCCTATTACACAGAACAGGAGACCATTCAGCCTATGGGACCTGACTAACTGGGATCTGATTAATTTATAATTATAGAGTAGCTGTGTGCTGTGTACGTGCTCACTAACAATGGAAAAGGTTGCAGCGTGGTTGGGGCCAAAGCAGTCATAGGGTTAAGCGCTGTCCCAACCAGATAACAGGAACATGCTGCAAAATAGTGAACAGCAGGAGGAAGGGGCATGATGTGGTAATCACATCATGACCAAGGCGATTACTATCTGCAATGGACAGCTGGGTCATAACCATCGGCTAGTCCGGAGCCGACAAACTGACCCCAGGAACAGCAGAGGGGCCATTCAGGGAATGGAAAGATCCCACGTTCGCGGCTATAACTGAAGCTGTAACACGCGTTTTATTCTTAGTAACTGAAAGATGCAACTGAGCCAATAAAGTTTGCCTGGATACTACCACCGGACTCAAGTCTCGTCAACTGCTAAGAATATAAGAGACCCTACACAGGCCTTTTAGCCTGTTACACAGGAACAGGAGGAGACCATTCAGCCCCTCTAGCCTGTTACACAGGGACAGGAGGCCCATTCAGTCCCTCGAGCCTGTTACACAGGAACAGGAGGAGACCATTCAGCCCCTCTAGCCTGTTACACAGGGACAGGAGGCCCATTCAGTCCCTCGAGCCTGTTACACAGGAACAGGAGGCCATTCAGCCCCTCGAGTCTGTTACACAGGAACAGGAGGAGACCATTCAGCCCCTCGAGCCTGTTACACAGGAACAGGAGGAGGCCCATTCAACACTTCGAGCCTGTTACACAGGAACAGGAGGAGGCCCATTCATCCCCTCGAGCCTGTTACACAGGAACAGGAGGCCATTCAGCCCCTCGAGCCTGTTACACAGGAACAGGAGGCCATTCAGCCCCTCGAGTCTGTTACACAGGAACAGGAGACGACCATTCAGCCCCTCGAGCCTGTTACACAGGAACAGGAGGAGGCCCATTCAGCCCCTCGATCCTGTTACACAGGAACAGGAGGAGACCATTCAGCCCCTCGATCCTGTTACACAGGAACAGGAGGCCCTTTCAGCCCCTCGAGCCTGTTACACAGGAACAGGAGACCATTCAGCCCCTCGAGCCTGTTACACAGGGACAGGAGGACCATTCAGCCCCTCGAGCCTGTTGCACAGGAACAGGAGGCCCATTCAGCCCCTCGAGCCTGTTGCACAGGAACAGGAGGAGGCCCATTCAGCCCCTCGAGCCTGTTACACAGGAACAGGAGGAGGCCCATTCAGCCCCTCGAGCCTGTTACACAGGAACAGGAGGAGGCCCATTCAGCCCCTCGAGCCTGTTGCACAGGAACAGGAGGAGGCCCATTCAGCCCCGAGCCTGTTGCGCCATTCAATCTGATCGTGGCTGATATTTGTCTGAACTCCCTCCCTAACAGCACTGTGGGAGCACCTTCACCACACAGACTGCAGCGGTTCACCACCACCTTCTCGAGGGGCAGTTAAGGATGGGCAATAAATGCCGGCCTTGTCAGTGACGCCCACATCCCAGGAATTAATTTTTAAAAAACTCCCTTGGTTCTGTAACCCTTAATACCCTTGCCCCCACCCCCACCAAAATATAGCAACTTCAGTTTTGACATTTTCAACAACTTTTTGGGGGAAATGTTATAATTGTCCAGCACAGAAGGTGGCCATTGGGCCCACCGCTATATGCCGGGGTTTATGCTCCACACCAGCCCCCTCCCACCCCTCTCTATCGCACCCCATCACCATATCCTTCGATTCCTTTCTCCCTCATGTGTTTATCCAGTTTCCCCTTAAAGGCATTGACTAGAGCTTCTCTGGCAGATTCTATTTTCTCTACTCTTCCCCCCCCCCCGACCACATTCCGCTGCCTGTGATCTTAATTCTACACTCTCCACCCCCCCCACCCCTCAATCTCCGACCAGGGGCTTGAGGGGGATGTCACACCCATCCCACAGCTTCTCCAAAGAGTTGCTGGGATCAGTCCTTCTCAAAGTCCTTTCCGCAAATCGGTATCGTCCCCTCCGATGTGGACATGTCTACTTCAGAGACGGTGACTGCAACACTGACCGCTGATCGTCCGCCAGTGGGCCCAGAAGCTTTACTCTGTATCTAACCCCCTGTACCTGCCCTGGGAGTGTTTGATGGGACAGTGTAGAGGGAGCTTTACTCTGTATCTAACCCCGTGCTGTACCTGCCCTGGGAGTGTGTGATGGGACAGTGTAGAGGGAGCTTTACTCTGTATCTAACCCCGTGCTGTACCTGCCCTGGGAGTGTTTGATGGGACAGTGTAGAGGGAGCTTTACTCTGTATCTAACCCCGTGCTGTACCTGCCCTGGGAGTGTTTGATGGGACAGTGTAGAGGGAGCTTTACTCTGTATCTAACCCCCTGTACCTGCCCTGTGAGTGTTTGATGGGCCAGTGTAGAGGGAGCTTTACTCTGTATCTAACCCCCTGCTGTACCTGCCCCGGGAGTGTTTGATGGGACAGTGTAGAGGGAGCTTTACTCTGTATCTAACCCCCTGTACCTGCCCTGTGAGTGTTTGATGGGACAGTGTAGAGGGAGCTTTACTCTGTATCTAACCCCGTGCTGTACCTGCCCTGGGAGTGTTTGAAGGGACAGTGTAGAGGGAGCTTTACTCTGTATCTAACCCTGTGCTGTACCTGCCCTGGGAGTGTTTGATGGGACAGTGTAGAGGGAGCTTTACTCTGTATCTAACCCCATGCTGTACCTGCCCTGGGAGTGTTTGATGGGACAGTATAGAGGGAGCTTTACTCTGTATCTAACCCCGTGCTGTACCTGCCCTGGGAGTGTTTGATGGGACAGTGTAGAGGGAGCTTTACTCTGTATCTAACCCTGTGCTGTACCTGCCCTGGGAGTGTTTGATGGGACAGTGTAGAGGGAGCTTTACTCTGTAACTAACCCCGTGCTGTACCTGCCCTGGGAGTGTTTGATGGGACAGTGTAGAGGGAGCTTTACTCTGTATCTAACCCCCTGTACCTGCCCTGGGAGTGTTTGATGGGACAGTGTAGAGGGAGCTTTACTTTGTACCTAACCCCCTGTACCTGCCCTGGGAGTGTTTGATGGGACGGTGCAGAGGGAGCTTTACTCTGTATCTAACCCCCTGTACCTGCCCTGGGAGTGTTTGATGGGACAGTGTAGAGGGAGCTTTACTCTGTACCCAACCCCGTGCTGTACCTGCCCTGGGAGTGTTTGATGAGACAGTGTAGAGGGAGCTTTACTCTGTATCTAATCCCGTGCTGTACCTGCCCTGGGAGTGTTTGATGGGACAGTGTAGAGGGAGCTTTACTCTGTATCTAACCCCGTGCTGTACCTGCCCTGGGAGTGTTTGATGGGACAGTGTAGAGGGAGCTTTATTCTGTATCTAACCCCGTGCTGTACCTGCCCTGGAAGTGTTTGATGGGACAGTGTAGAGGGAGCTTTACTCTGTATCTAACCCCATGCTGTACCTGCCCTGGGAGTGTTTGGTGGGACAGTATAGAGGGAGCTTTACTCTGTATCTAACCCCGTGCTGTACCTGCCCTGGGAGTGTGTGATGGGACAGTGTAGAGGGAGCTTTACTCTGTATCTAACCCCCTGTACCTGCCCTGGGAGTGTGTGATGGGACAGTGTAGAGGGAGCTTTACTCTGTATCTAACTCCGTGCTGTACCTGCCCTGGGAGTGTTTGATGGGACAGTGTAGAGGGAGCTTTACTCTGTATCTAACCCCCTGTACCTGCCCTGGGAGTGTTTGATGGGACAGTGTAGAGGGAGCTTTACTCTGTATCTAACCCCGTGTTGTACCTGCCCTGGGAGTGTTTGATGGGACAGTGTAGAGGGAGCTTTACTCTGTATCTAACCCTGTGTTGTCGCTGTGTAGCACTCAAGTAAATAAAAAGACACGATCAGGAGAAAACAAGAACTTTTATTTCTGGTTGAAGGAGAAAAATTTACAGAAATCGAGGCAAAAATTACGAACTGTACAAGACAAAAACCCCATAAATTTGTTTTAAATGTTTGTCGTGAAAAGAATGGTCGGGCCCGAATCAAACTGTCTCGTGTGTGTGTGCGCCGGGCGCTGGGAGAGACGCTGATCACGGAATCACACGTTGACCAGGAGGGCCCTCCTTCCTGTACAGACCGGTGATTGAAAACAGCAAGAAAGACAAGCCCTACTTTGTTAATACAACCTAAATTACATTGGGCAGCGAGCTGAGTGTGAGAGAGAGAGAGAGAGAGAGAGAGAGAGAGAGAGAGAGAGAGAGAGAGAGAGAGAGAGGATAATGAAAACAAAACACAAAGAATGGACTTCGATATGGGCTGGAAGGTTTACACAAAAAGATGATGTTTGGGTAAAAAAAAAACCCAAATAGGGTTGCAGTACTTCCGAATTCCCGAGCGGGCGATGTGAAGGGAACGGCACCTTTAAGCCAGTGCACGGCGTTAAAAAGCCCCCTGCGCGGGGGGTCTGTGACGGACCTGATCGCACATCTCCAAACACTTCTGCTCACAAATACGCACAGGTTTTTAAAAAAAAAATGCAGCGATTGCAAAGTTGCCCAGGCATGGCCCCACTTGTGCGGAAGCCAAACTGTCCCCAACACCGAAGGAGACAGGTGCTTCCGCCCGAGCTAGGCCGCTGATCGCGGGTGCTCGTGCCCCAGGCAGTTCCTGTGCATCTTTTGCTTTTCGTTGCTCTGCGCCCGGTTATGCATAGTGTTACCGCTCAAATTATTTACGGAGAGGCGAGAACCTTGGGGGGGGGGGGGGGGAATGGACTAGCGCCCGGGAGGGGAGTGGGGGGGGGGGGGGGAGTGGACTAGCGCCCGGGAGGGGAGTGGGGGGGAGTGGACTAGCGCCCGGGAGGGGAGTGGGGGGGGGGGGGGGGGGGAGTGGACTAGCGCCCGGGAGGGGAGTGGGGGGGGGGGGGGGGGGGGAGCGGACTAGCGCCCGGGAGGGGAGTGGGGGGGTGGGGAGAGTGGACTAGCGCTCGGGAGGGGAGTGGGGGGGGGGGGGGGAGTGGACTAGCGCCCGGGAGGGGAGTGGGGGGGAGTGGACTAGCGCCCGGGAGGGGAGTGGGGGGGGGGGGGGGGGGAGTGGACTAGCGCCCGGGAGGGGAGTGGGGGGGGGGGGGGGGGAGTGGACTAGCGCTCGGGAGGGGAGTGGGGGGGGGGGGGGGGGGAGTGGACTAGCGCTCGGGAGGGGAGTGGGGGGGGGGGGGGGGAGTGGACTAGCGCTCGGGAGGGGAGTGGGGGGGGGGGGGGGGGAGTGGACTAGCGCCCGGGAGGGGAGTGGGGGGGGGGGGGGGGGGGGGGAGTGGACTAGCGCCCTGGAGGGGAGTGGGGGGGGGGGGGGGGAATGGACTAGCGCCTGGGAGGGGAGTGGGGGGGGGGAGTGGACTAGCGCCCGGGAGGGGAGTGGGGGGGGGGGGGGAATGGACTAGCGCCCAGGAGGGGAGTGGGGGGGGGGGAATGGACTAGCGCCCAGGAGGGGAGTGGGGGGGGAATGGACTAGCGCCCAGGAGGGGAGTGGGGGGGGGGGGAATGGACTAGCGCCCGGGAGGGGAGTGGGGGGGGGGGGGAATGGACTAGCGCCCAGGAGGGGAGTGGGGGGGGGGGGAATGGACTAGCGCCCGGGAGGGGAGTGGGGGCGGGGGGGTGTTCAGCCTCGGAGAGGCACGGCTGGGGCAATAAAGGGCACGGCATTTTGTGGCAGGAAGCGAGCAAGCGGTAACTTGCGGAATACGTTTCTTTTAATTCAAATGTCCCGTTGAGGCGATTCCTCGACTGGCCAAGCGTTTAGTTTCTGGGTGTGAAGTGGCTGAATGGTACACAGTCTGCACAAGGGGGCCATGGCTGGGCTAGTTTGCGATCGCTGCATTTAAGAACAAAAGCTGCACGTATTTTGTGATTGGAAGGGTGCGCGCGGTCAGGTCTGTCACTAACCCGCCCGCGGGCTGGGGGAGGGGAGGGCTTTTTAAACGCCCTGCCCTAACGGTCACGTTCCAGGGCACGGCCCGCTCGGGAATTCGGGAACAGTACAACTTTATTTGGTTTTCCCAAACACGACCTACACCCTTCTCCGAGGGGCATGGCCCCAGGGTGGGAGAGAGGGGGGGGGGTGGCGGGGCGAATTGCGGGGCTGAGGGGGGGGGGGGGGGGGGAACTATATCCATCTCCAGCCCAGGGGGCAGGGGGGGGTGGGAAGTGAGCCAAACTCGCCACTACACAACAGGAGCCGTTTTCACGGAACAGCGGCCACTAAACAACTCGGCGGGCGGCCGGAGGGACCAATTTATTTCCAGTCTTCAGGAAAGGGAAAAGGAAATAGTTCTCTACCCGCCCGATTGCGGAGAGCGTCGCTGGGGTCGCTCGCTCTGTAGCGCCCGTGACATCCGGTGACTCAGCCCGAGAGAGGCGGGACCCCACACACACCAGAGGCTTTGAAAGCATGAATCAAATGAGAGAGAGAGAGAGAGAGAGGGAGAGAGACGCACGCGGACACACACCACGTTTTTTTGCCAATATTTTGACTGGGAAAGCAGACAAAGGATTAGTTGTCAGAGAAAAAAAAAGAAAGGCAATATTAAACAGAGCAGTCTGCAGGTACAGTCACCTCAAAAGCAAGTCTCCCGAAACACACGGTCATGTGTTCGGCTGCACCGTGAGAAACTGTGACAATTACCGACACGCCCCGCCTCCGAGCCCAGGTTACACACAGGGCAGGAGTGCAACACAACCCGCGACTGATTGGCCGATGTACTTTGCCGACGCGGTGAATATATATATGTACATACATACACGCGTGCGCACACACATACACGCGCACACACACACACGCGCACACACACACGCGCACACACACGCGCGCGCACAGCGCGCACACACACGCATGGTTGCGGCACGGTGCGTGGAGCCGTTGCCGTGTCACCGGCCCGGTTCTGTCGATCGGACGGCCGCCGAGCCGAGGGCTGGAGGGACGAGCGTCTTAATGGCGATGGTGAGGGCTTCTCGAGCGTGAGCGAGACCTTCTGGGTGACAAGAGGGTTAAAACGGTCACCCACTTTTCTCGGTAAAGCATTCATTTCCCCCCCCCCCCACCCCCCGTCATCGGAGAAATTTACGGCACAGGAGGGGGCCATTCGGCCCATCGAGTCAGTGCTGACTGAAAAGAGAGCTATCCAGCCTAATCCCACTTTCCAGCTCTTGGTCCGTAGCGCTGTTCTCGCAGAGACATTGAATCTTTGTTGGGGAGAGGGGTCGGTGGGGAGGGAAGAGATGAGCGTGGAGATAATCGGACAAGGCTTTCAAACAGAATCACAGACACAATGGGGCCAAATAACCTCCTTGTGTGCTGTGTGAGACGAGGAGCATCGATCACCTCGTCCAAGTGACCACCTTCACGCAGAAGTCCAGACGGCGAGCGCTGCTCTGTGACTGTATGGGTGTGGAGTGGAGCTGGGGCCGGGAACGTCACAGCCCAAGTTCTCACACACACACAGTCCAGCAAGCAGTCGCTGGATAACGATTGTCTTATGAAGAGAGGATAGGGGTTGTCTTTGGAAGCAAGGTTGAGCAGATTGGGCCTGTACTCATTGGAGTTTAGAAGAATTGGAGGTGAACGGCCAAAGTGATCAAGGGGTACGGAGAGAAAGCAGGAATGGGGTACTGAGGTTGAATGATCAGCCATGATCTTATTGAATGGTGGTGCAGGCTCGAGGGGCTGAATGGCCTGCTTCTGCACCTAATTTCTATGTTTCTAACTTATTGAAAGGTATAAGATTCTGAGGGGGCTGGACAGGGTAGATGCAGAGAGGATGTTTCCCCTCGTGGGGGAATCTAGAACTAGGGGGCACAGTTTCAGAATAAGGGGTCGCCCATTTAAAACTGAGATGAGGAGGAATTTCTTCTCTCTGAGGGTTGTAAATCTTTGGAATTCTCTGCCCCAGAGAGCTGTGGAGGCTGGGTCAGTGAATATATTTAAGGTGGGGATAGACAGATTTTTGAGCGATAAGGGAGTCAAGGATTATGGGGAGCGGGCGGGGAAGTGGAGTTAAGGCCAAGATCAGATCAGCCACGATCTTATTGCATGGCGGAGCAGGCTCGAGGGGCCACACGGCCGACTCCTGCTCCTATTTCTTATGTATCTTATGACAATGAGCAGGAACACGAGATTTCCCTCCCCCAACAACCCCAAGGCTTGGCTGCAGAGGGCAATGGCACGTCACCCTGTCCGAGACCAACCTCGGCGCAGACTGAGGTTCAAAAGCGGAACAATCCTGGTCCGCCCAACGCATTAACCGCACGGAGCACTTAACCCCTCAAACAGGGGAAGCCAGCTCGACGAAAGACATGACAGTGAAAGACATCATGCAGAGTGGTGTCTCTTACCTTCGCGATGAGCTGCTGTAATCCCGACCTGCAGAGTAAAGGAGGGAGGAGGAAATCAGTGATGTTCGGAGAGTGAATCCCTGCATTGTGATTGGTGGGTACTCCGGCACGTACAACATTGATTCAGGCCGCTGCACCGTGTCCAGAACCCAGAGCACAGCGAGCCAGGGAACGGTATTCTTCGACAAAAGGCTATTCGGCCCAACAAGCCTGACTATCCCCCAGTGGGCAGCACAGTGGCTCAGTGGGCAGCACCCTCGCCTCCGAGTCAGAAGGTCGTGGGTTCGAGTCCCACTCCAGGGACTTGGGCACAAAAATCCAGGCTGACACTCCCAGGGCAGTGCTGAGGGAGCGCCGCACTGTCGGAGGGGCCGTCTTTCGGATGAGACGTTAAACCGAGGCCCCGTCTGCTCTCTCGGGTGGACGTAAAAGATCCCACAGCCACTATTTCGAAGAAGAGTAGGGGAGTTCTCCCCCGTGTCCTGGGGCCAATATTTATCCCTCAACCAACATCAATAAAACAGATGATCTGGATCATTATCACATTGCTGTTTGCAAATTGGCTGCCACGTTTCCCACATTACAACAGTGACTGCACTTCAAAAGTACTTCATTGGCTGTAAAGTGCTTAGGGACATCCGGCTGTCTATCTCCACCTTGAATATATTCAATGACCCAGCCTCCACAGCTCTCTGGGGCAGAGAATTCCAAAGATTCACGACCCTCAGAGAAGAAATTCCTCCTCATCTCAGTTTTAAATGGGCGGCCCCTTATTCTGAAACTATGCCCCCTAGTTCTAGATTCCCCCACGAGGGGAAACATCCTCCCAGCATCTAACCTGTCCAGCCCCCTCAGAATTTTATACATTTCAATAAGATCACCTCTCATTCAGAGCTGGCATGAGCTCAACAGACCGAATGACCTCCTCCTGTGCAGTAATCATAGTGGAGACTAGAACTAGAGGGCATAATCTTAGAATAAGGGGCCGCCCATTTAAAACTGAAATGAGGAGGAATTTCTTCTCTCAGAGGGTGGTAAATCTGTGGAACTTGCTGCCTCAGAGAGCTGTGAAAGCTGAGTCATTGAATAAATTTAAGACAGAAATAGACAGTTTCTTAACCGATAAGGGGTTATGGGGAGCGGGCGGGGAAGTGGAGCTGAGTCCATGATTGGATCAGCCATGATCGTATTAAATGGCGGAGCAGGCTCGAGGGGCTGTATGGCCGACTCCTGCTCCTATTTCTTATGTTATGATTCTAAAACTACAGGAGGGAGAGATCAGGAACTTTAAAAAAAAATGAATGAGGGCAGGGCAAATCCCATCAGAACCAGCGATGGGAGCAGAAACCACAGCGGCGTTTAGAAGGGAAGAGAATAAATGCTGTATACTGAAAAACGTGAAAGGGCAGGGGGTAGTGGGACTAAGTGGGTCAACGCTTCCGGAATGCTGGCAAAGGCTCAAAGGCCCGACTGACCACCTCCCCCTCCGACGCTGCAAATTCTACCATTCCCCGCGACCGAGTTGCTGAATTACCCGTCGCAATAAAGCACGGAGGCAGTGGGTGGGGAGGGGGCCCCTGTACCAAGACTGGCCCCGCGTCACTCCCAGCGCACACGCTGCAGATGCAGGCAATAGTCACAAATGCTAATGGGACGCGGGCCTTTATGTCTGGAGGACTGGAATACAAGGAGGGGAGACGTTATGCTGCAGCTGTACAAAGCCCTGGTTGGACCACACCTGGAGCATCGGGAGCAGTTCTGGGCTCCACACCTTCAGACACATATATTGGCCTGGGAGGGAGTGCAGCGTAGGTCTACCAGAACGATACCCAGACTCCAGGGATTGAATTACGAGGAGAGAATACACAAACTGGGTTGTATTCCCTGGAATTTAGAAGTTTAAAGGGTGATCTGATCGAAGTTTTCAGGATATTAAAGGAAACGGATAGGGTAGAGAGAGAGAAACTATGTCCGCTGGTTGGGGAGTCTGGGACTAGGGGCCACAGTATGAAAATTAGAGCCAGACCTTTCAGGAGTGAAAGTGGGAAACACTTCTACCTCAAAGGGTGGGAGAGGTTTGGAACGCTCTTCCGCAAACAGCTGTGGATGCTACATCAATTGTTAATGTTACATCCGAGATTGGATAGCTTTCTGTTAACCAAAGGTGGGTATATGGAGTTAAGTCGCAGATCAGCCATGATCTCATTGAATGGCAGAACAGGCTCGAAGGGCTGAATGGCCTCCTCCTGTTCCTGTGTAACAAGCTTGAGGGGCTGAATGGGCCTCCTCTTGTTCCTAATGTAACAGGTTCCAGGAGCTGAATGGACTCCTCCTGTTCCTGTGTAACAGGCTCGAGGGGCTGAATGGCCTCCTCCTGTAACTGTGGGACAGGCTCGAGGGGCTGAATGGCCTCCTCCCATTCTTGTGTAACAAGCTCAAGGGGCTGAATGGGCCTCCTCCTGTACCTGTGGGACAGGCTCGAGGGGCTGAATGGGCTTCCTCCTGCTCCTGTGTAACAGACTCAAAGGGCTGAATGGGCCTCCTCCTGCTCCTGTGTAACAGGCTTGAGGGGCTGAATGGCCCCCTTCTGTTCCGGTGTAACAAGCTCGAGGGGCTGAATGGGCCTCCTCCTGTTCCTGTGTAACAGGATCGAGGGGCTGAATGGGCCTCCTCCTGCTCCTGTGTAACAGACTCGAGGGGCTGAATGGGCCTCCTCCTGCTCCTGTGTAACAGACTCGAGGGGCTGAATGGGCCTCCTCCTGTTCCTGTGTAACAGGCTCGAGGGGCTGAACGGCCTCCTCCTGTCCCTGTGTAACAGGCTCGAGGGGCTGAACGGCCTCCTCCTGTTCCTGTGTAACAGACTCGAGGGGCTGAACGGCCTCCTCCTGTCCCTGTGTAACAGGCTCGAGGGGCTGAATGGCCTCCTCCTGTAACTGTGGGACAGGCTCGAGGGGCTGAATGGCCTCCTCCCATTCGTGTGTAACAAGCTCAAGGGGCTGAATGGGCCTCCTCCTGTACCTGTGGGTCAGGCTCGAGGGGCTGAATGGGCTTCCTCCTGCTCCTGTGTAACAGACTCAAGGGGCTGAATGGGCCTCCTCCTGCTCCTGTGTAACAGACTGGAGGGGCTGAATGGGCCCCCTCCTGCTCCTGTGTAACAGACTCGAGGGGCTGAATGGGCCTCCTCCTGTTCCTGTGTAACAAGCTCAAGGGGCTGAATGGGCCTCCTCCTGTACCTGTGTAACAGACTCGAGGGGCTGAACGGCCTCCTCCTCTTCCTGTGTAACAGGCTCGAGGGGCTGAATGGCCCCCTCCTGTTCCGGTGTAACAGGCTCGAGGGGCTGAATGGGCCTCCTCCTGTTCCTGTGTAACAGGCTTGAGGGGCTGAACGGCCTCCTCCTGTCCCTGTGTAACAGACTCGAGGGGCTGAACGGGCCTCCTGTTCCTGTGTAACAGGCTCGAGGGGCTGAACGGCCTCCTCCTGTCCCTGTGTAACAGGCTCGAGGGGCTGAACGGCCTCCTCCTGTCCCTGTGTAACAGGCTTGATGGGCTGAACGGCCTCCTCCTGTCCCTGTGTAACAGGCTCGAGGGGCTGAACGGCCTCCTCCTGTCCCTGTGTAACAGGCTTGATGGGCTGAACGGCCTCCTCCTGTCCCTGTGTAACAGGCTCGAGGGGCTGAACGGCCTCCTCCTGCTCCTGTGTAACAGGCTCGAGGGGCTGAATGGCCTCCTCCTGTCCCTGTGTAACAGGCTCGAGGGGCTGAACGGCCTCCTCCTGCTCCTGTGTAACAGGATCGAGGGGCTGAACGGCCTCCTCCTGTTCCTGTGTAACAGGCTCGAGGGGCTGAACGGCCTCCTCCTGTTCCTGTGTAACAGGCTCGAGGGGCTGAATGGCCTCCTCCTGTTCCTGTGTAACAGGCTCGAGGGGCTGAACGGCCTCCTCCTGTTCCTGTGTAACAGGCTCGAGGGGCTGAACGGCCTCCTCCTGTCCCTGTGATGCAGTTTTCACTGTGGCTACGCTGTCGCCTCGAGCTCATTGTACAAATGAGATTAGCGATATTCATGAGCTGGGGCAGGGAGTGATTCTCTGCTTCGGGCCGGGAGAATATGCAGAGGCGCTCACACACACACACACAGAAAGTGTGATCCCACACATCAAGGCCAAGGGCGGTCTGAGACAAGACAGACAGGCTTTGTGTAACAGCGCGCCTCTTTGTTACGTGTCGATGGTGGCCTGGGGCGGGGGGGTCGGGACGGGACGGTCTGTGCTGATGTTCGAGCCACAACTCCGAAGGGAATCCCAAACGACTGGGCTCTGTTTGGGAATATCGTGGCAGGCTCGACAGGCCTCTCCGCCGCTGATTAACGCAGGAAGAGGCTGCAGCACCACTACACCAGGGACGTACAACGTTCCCGTTAGGCTGGGCGGTACTCTGCGTCTCTCTCGCAGCCCGGCACGCAAACGGGGAAAGATGTGGACGCTCGGTATTCCGAAAGGTCCACACCCCCCCTGCCCCCGCGAGAAAAGAGTAAAGGGAGGATTGGCGGCCCACACGTCCGTTGGTTGACGGTGACGGTGAACAGGCCAGGTTCCAGTTTCACCGAAGTACGAGAGGCGACCTTGCTGTTGCAACAGACAGAATTCTTTCAGGGCTCGACAGGGTAGATGCAGGGAGGGTGTTTTCCCCCCCCGGGGCTGGGGAGTCTAGACCCAGGGGTCACACAGTCTCAGGACAAGGGGTCGGCCATTTATACCTACAGGGCTACGGACCAAGTGGAATCTTTACTGCTGTTGCAGGAATCGCTCTCTCGCACCGAGTCCGTCCACCTTTCCACAAAGCACGGCCTGCGATTCTATACGGTGCCGATATAAACACGCACCTATTTTAAAACACAAACACGCGTTTGGGATGGCATTTCGTGGTTGTGGCTCTGGTGAACTAAAGAGGCTGGTTGTCGCAGGGACCCCAGAGGCTAAAAGGGGGGGGGGGGGGGGGGGGGAATGTAATCCTGTCTGACCCGTCTGGGCACAGTCATGAATAAAGATAGTGGCTTGGATCGAGGCACTGTCTGCCAATCAGCAGGGGTGTGTCCATTTGCATACTTACACAGCCCACCAGAGCGAGAGAGAGAGAGAGAGAGAGAGTGTATCGGGAGGTTACCGCAAGTTTCAACCGAGAAGCAGAGGGGGGGGCGGAGAGAAAAAGATGTTCGCGGCGATGCACGGTTAACGCAGCCATGGCAACCGGCAGAAAAATAAACCGCACGGGAGGTTCAGCGGAGGTGCGGAGTCACCGGCTCTGGAGGCTCAAGCACTGCCAGTAACAAAGGGGGGCTGTTGCCTTACGCTCGACGGGCCACTTCCCTGTGGTCATGGGCACGCCGCCAGTCGGGGACAGTACCACTGCGACTCCGCGTGAGCAAGGCGGGTTAAAATAAGCCGCTGATGCCAAACGTTTGCCACGGGGCTGCGTGGGGTCTGCTGCGTTTCCGCCGTTACAACACTGACTGCACGTCCAAAGGCACTTTCTGTTGGCTGTAAAGGGGCCACTGGGATGGGCTTAGGCGCTACAGCAACCCAAGTCCCTTCCCTTCTTTCTTTCACCGAAGAACGAGAGACAATCTCGTTGGAACATGCAGCATTCTTACAGGGGCTTGACAGGGGTAGATGCAGGGAGGATGTTGTGTCCGTCCCCCCCGGGCTGGGGAGTCTAGATCCAGGGGTCACACAGTCTCAGGATAAGGGGCCGGCCATTTAGATCTAGAGGGCTACGGACCGAGAGCGGGAAAGTGGGATGAGGCTGGATGGCTCTTGGTCGGCCGGCGCGGACACGACGGGCCGAAATGGCCCCCCTTTCGCTGGAATCTTTGGAATTCTCTGCCCCAGAGGGCTGTGGAGGCTCAGTCGTTGAGTATATTCAAGGCCGAGATCGATTGAATTTTCGGATATTAAGGGAATCGGGATATGGGGATCGGGCGGGAAAGTGGAGTCGAGGTCGAAGGTCAGCCGCGATCTGTTCGAATGGCGGAGCGGGCTCGAGGGGCCGAATGGCCGACTCCTGCCCCTATTTCTTATGTTCTTTTGCCTCTTTGTAAAGCATGTCGTACAAAGGCATTCCGGACAGCTTGGTGCTAACATGAACCCCCCCTTCTGGAATAGTATTGTGCCCGGAAGGCCAGAATGGCCCCAGGTTCTATCGCTGCTCTGTAACAAGCTAGCACAGCTAGGAAGGCAGTAGGGGTGCGATTTGCACCCTGGGGAGGGTGGGTGGGAAGGGGGAAGGAATAATAAAACGCGCCCCCGCTCCTGTTCACTATCTGGTAAGCGTGCATTAGACGAGGTCAGGATTGGGCAGCGATGCCCCCACAGCTGAATATCCCCAGCGTTATTTCACAGGTGGATCGGGCCACTTGAGGGATGCACTGACACCGCTGGAACTGTACCCCCTGGTTAAGAGTCAGAGCCTTCAGGAGAGGAAAATAAGATTGCAATTAAAAAGTCGGGCCAATTAACAGGCTGCGGAGAGAATAACTTGGTTGAGTCAGCTTTAAGAGCGCTGGAGCGGTGCCAGGAGACGTGAAGAGCGTTATATAATGCCAGCTTTTTTCCTTTCTCCCTCAACCGCGCCAAACGTTGGTAATCTGCACCAGGCAGAAAACAGAACGGGCCGGTTCTTGCAGCCTCCTCCCACGTGGCTGTTGTTTTGCCTCGGAGGCACTGTCCCCTCCCGTGGCGAGCAGAGACTCGAGAGCGGGACAGCAGGAGGATTAGGCTGGGGCTGTCGAATGGTGGGGGGGGGCACTGGGGTAGCCTCCGCGGAGACTACCCCAATGCCCCTCCCCCCCCCCCCATCAACAACCCCAGCCCGGACACACACACACACACACACACACACACGTACAAAATTATACAGCGCCTTTAATGTAGTTAAACATCCCGAGGTGCTTTCACAGGAGCGTAATCAGACAAAACCTGACACCGAGCCACATAAGGAGATATTGGGACAGGCGACCAAAAGCTTGGCCACCGAGGTAGATTTTAAGAAGTGTCTTAAAGGAGGAAAGAGAGAGGTGGAGAGGTTTAGGGAGGGAGTTCCAGAGCTTGGGGCCCAGGCAGCTGAAGGCACGGCCACCGATGGTGGAGCGATTATAATCAGGGAGCTGAGCAAGAGGCCAGAATTCTCAGGACACTAACATGTGCCGGGTGTAGAAATGTTACTGCAGGAACGCGATGAATATGGGTTATGTTAGGACTGGACGTAGTAGCGAGGGCAGTAAGGGGATTGTCCCGTTCCCTGCTTCCTACATAAGAACAGAAGAATTAGGAACAGGAGTGGGCCATCTAGCCCCTCGAGCCTGCTCCGCCATTCAACAAGATCATGGCTGATCAGGCCGTGGACTCAGCTCCACTTACCCGCCCGCTCCCCATAACCCTTAATTCCCTTATTGGTTAAAAATCTATCTATCTATGACTTGAATACATTCAATGAGCTAGCCTCAACTGCTTCCTTGGGCAGAGAATTCCACAGATTCACAACCCTCTGGGAGAAGAAATTCCTTCTCAACTCGCTTTTAAATTGGCTCCCCCGTATTTTGAGGCTGTGCCCCCTAGTTCTAGTCTCCCCGACCAGTGGAAACAACCTCTCTGCCTCTATCTTGTCTATCCCTTTCATTATTTTAAATGTTTCTATAAGATCACCCCTCATCCTTCTGAACTCCGAGTAAAGACCCAGTCTACTCAATCTATCATCATAAGGTAACCCCCTCATCTCCGGAATCAGCCTAGTGAATCGTCTCTGTAACCCACTCCAAAGCTAGTATATCCTTCCTTAAGTAAGGTGAGCAAAACTGCACGCAGTACTCCAGGTGCGGCCTCACCAATACCCTGTACAGTTGCAGCAGGACCTCCCTGCTTTTGTACTCCATCCCTCTCACAATGAAGGCCAACATTCCATTCGCCTTCCTGATTACCTGCTGCACCTGCAAACCAACCTTTTGGGAAAAAGGAAAAAAAGGGCCTTGTAAATGTCTGGTGTGTCACCCAGGTTGGGTGGCACGATTTAATGTTTTATGTTTTTGCAGGTAGACTCTAAAAGAGTTTCATGCACAAGGACCCCCAGGTCCCTCTGCACCTCAGCACACCTGCGGCATGCCCAGCAACTCCAAGGCTTTCGCTGCGGCTCTCAGGCGAGGGATAGAACAGAGAGCAGCTGGGAGAAACGTCCCGACCTGGAGAGGCGTGGGGGCAGTCGGAACAGGGTCACAACTCCTCGGTCCAAAAGCCCACACTTCCGGCCCAACTCCATTGTCCCGAGCGGTTTGCATTTGCGGGAATGAGAGAATCGTACAGCGCAGACGGAGGGCCATTCGGCCCATCATGCTGGCTCTGTGAACGAGCGACCCAATCAATCCCACTCACCCCCGCCCCCACTCCACTTGCCCCACATTGCCCTGCAAACGTTTCCATTCCAAGTATATTTCCGATTCCCTTTGGGGGATGGCGGGAGCAGGCCAGCGGGCTTTGCACTGAAGCTGTTGCGATGGGGTTTGCCCTCAAGCCAGGCTCAGGATAAGGACGGGTCCCTCCACTGGGTCTGACTGAACGATGCTGCTGCAGGATTTAGGCACAATGGAGCTGCAGCACCACCTGGTGGCACAGTGCATTGCTGCAAAACATCAGATAGCGACAGAAAACGAAAACCTAAGGAAAGACTTGCATTTCTATAGCGCCTTGCACAACCTCAGGACGCCCCAAAGCGCTTTACAGCCAATGAAGCACCATTTGAAGGGTAGTCACTGCTACAATGTAGGAAACGTGGCAGCCAATCGGCGCACAGCAAACTCCCACAAACAGCAATGTGATAATAGAAACATAGAAAATAGGTGCAGGAGCAAGGCCATTCGAGCCTGCACCACCATTCAATATGATCATGGCTGATCATGCAACTTCAGTACCCCATTCCTGCCTTCTCTCCATACCCCTTGATCCCTTTAGCCGATGGGCCACATCTAACTCCCTTTTGAATATATCTAACGATCTATTGACCCAGATCATCTGTTTGAGTGATGGTTGAGGGATAAATATTGGCCAGGACAATATTGGCCAGGAGAACTCCCCTGCTCGTCTTCAAAATAATGGCCATGGGATCTTTTATATCCACCTGAGGGGGCAGGCAGGGCCTCGCTTTAACGTCTCATCCAAAAGACTGGTGCCAAGTTTTAATGCCCCAGCTAACAGTTCCTTCAGCCCCGTCAACCTGATCTGTCAGCACTTGCTCTCTTTATAAAGTTCGAAGCCAAACGGTGAACACTTTCCCTCGGCATTGTAGAATGTAACGGTGCAGACTGTAAACTAACGCCAAGGTCCCAGTGGCTGTAACCAGCAGCAACAGAATTGAACTGTTACGAAAGAAAATCTGAATGGATAATTTCCCAAGTTACAGAGAGTGTACAGCACAGAAATAAGGACATTGGGCCCAACAGGTCCGTGCCGGTGTTTATGCTCCACACCAGCCCCCTCCCACCCTATCCTACCCACTCAGATATAAGACGGCACCTCCGACAGTGCGGTGCTCCCTCAACACTGCACTGGGAGTGTCAGCCTGGATTAACTTGCTCATCTGGGAGTCCCTGGAGTGGGACTTGAACCCACAACCTTCTGACTCAGAGGCGAGCGTGATACCCACTGAGTCACAGCTGACACTTGTCCGATGGCTCAATTCTACAGCGCACAGAGCATTCATCCGCCCCCTCCTGGTTCCCCAGAGTAATGCGGGGGGGGGGGAAGAGCTGATAGTTGCTGAGAGGTTGTTTCCCCCCCGGGCTGGGGGAGTCTAGAACCAGGGGGTCACACAGTCTCAGGATAAGGGGTCGGCCATTCAGGACTGAGATGAGGAGGAATTTCTACACTCGGAGGGTGGTGAATCTTTGGAATTCTCTGCCCCAGAGGGCTGTGGAGGCTCAGTCGTTGAGTATATTCAAGGCTGAGACCGATCGATTTTGAGATATTAAGAGAGTCAAGGGATATGGGGATCGGGCGGGAAAGTGGAGTTGAGGTCGAAGATCAGCCGTGATCTTATTGAATGGCGGAGCGGGCTCGAGGGGCCGAATGGCCTGCTCCTATTTCTTACCACGATGCTGGTTGAGGGATAAATATTGGCCAGGACAATATTGGCCAAGAGAACTCCCCCTGCTCTTCTTCAACATAGTGGCCATGGGATCTTTTACATCCACCCGAGAGGGCAGACGGGGCCTCGGTTTAACGTCTCATCCGAAAGACTGGTGCCAGGTTTCAATCCCAGCACACGGGCTCCCGCCGCGGCGAGACGCCAGTCACAGCTAATACGCACCATGCCTCGGCGAGGAAGAGCGACTCCTTCTCGGGTACTCCTTCTCCCACTCGTCCCGCTCCTTGTCTCTGCGTTCCCTCTCCCTAGGCAACGGAAGGCAAAAGAGAAAGCAGCATTGGCATCACTCGTGGCCCCCGCAAAACGCCACCGGGCAGTCGCGCACTTCCACGCTCCCTCGATCCCACTCGGAGGGTGGTGAATCTTTGCAATTCTCTGCCCAGAGGGCTCAGTGTTTTGAGTACATTCAAGGCTGAGATCGATAGATTTTTGGATATTAAGGGAATCGAGGGATCGGGCGGGAAAGAAAGTGGAGCTGAGGTCGAGATCAGATCAGCCGTGATCTCATTGAATGGCGGAGCGGGTTCGAGGGGCCGAATGGCCGACTCCCGCACCTAATTCTTATTTTTTTTTCTTAAGCCATTATTCACGCGCGAGTCGTGATTTTATCCCAACATGCGTGGTGTGGTGGGGCTGCGTGTGGGTTCGAGTCGGGCGTCTGTTCCACGCCCTGCTCGCCGTTACCCTCGCTGGACTTCAACCGGGCATCAAACCGGACAGGATGTGACACAGGTCCGAGCCTGCCGGCCGGGTGAGGTTAAAATCGGGGCTGCGGTGCTGGCTTGGTGGTCCGAGAGCAGCCGAGCTCTATGCCCGTTCCCTCGGACGATCCCACACCTGCGTTTCCCCAGCAGCAATCGCCAGCAACAGGAACCCCGGCTGACTGTTGCCCCTCCCTCAGCCGGGATACCCAGAGGCAGTTTCAGCACCTCAGATTGAGGCCCTGGCAGAGGTCAGCTGATGCAGAGCATGCCGGGGGGGTGGGTCACATGTATTGATGTACCACTCACTGAGCCACTGGAGAAGCTGAACAGTGTTGTTAATGACTAAACCTGTGCACAGGAGCGACACACTGCTGAGCAGCACGGCATCGATTGTATATGTGGTGGGCGCACACACACGCGCGCAGGAAGACGCAGACATACGCGGAGGTGGAGACAGACAGACACACAGAGAGACACACACAGAGAGACACAGACACAGAGAGAGAGACACAGACACAGAGAGAGAGAGACACAGACAGAGAGAGAGGGAGACACAGACACAGAGAGAGAGACAGACACAGAGAGAGACAGACACAGAGAGAGACAGACACAGAGAGAGACAGACAGAGACAGAGAGAGACAGACACAGAGAGAGACAGACACAGAGAGAGAGACACAGACACAGAGAGACACAGACACAGAGAGACACAGAGACAGAGAGAGAGACACAGAGAGACACACAGACACAGAGAGAGAGAGACACAGACACAGAGAGAGACACACACAGACACAGAGAGAGAGACACACAGACAGAGAGAGAGACACAGAGAGAGAGAGAGAGACACAGAGAGAGAGAGAGAGAGACACAGAGAGAGAGAGAGAGAGACACACAGACACAGAGAGAGAGACACACAGACACAGAGAGAGAGACACACAGACACAGAGAGAGAGACACACAGACACAGAGAGAGAGACACACAGACACAGAGAGAGAGACACACAGACACAGAGAGAGAGACACACAGACACAGAGAGAGAGACACACAGACACAGAGAGAGAGACACACAGACACAGAGAGAGAGACACACAGACACAGAGAGACACACAGACACAGAGAGAGAGACACACAGACACAGAGAGAGAGACACAGAGAGAGAGACACACAGACACAGAGAGAGAGACACACAGACACAGAGAGACACACAGACACAGAGAGACACACAGACACAGAGAGAGAGACACACAGACACAGAGAGAGAGACACACAGACACAGAGAGAGAGACACACAGACACAGAGAGAGAGACACAGACACAGAGAGAGAGAGACACAGACACAGAGAGAGAGAGACACAGACACAGAGAGAGAGACAGACACACAGAGAGAGACACACAGAGACACAGAGACACAGAGAGAGAGAGAGAGACACAGACACACAGAGAGAGACACAGCTTTTAACAAGGGAAATTATTTTTTTAAGCGGTGGTTGATGAAACAGGAGCCAAAGGTAGATTCTGAAGGTAGCATGAAAAAGATATTGCAGTGTAAATACCGGTGTGATTGCACGAGAGAGTACAGAGGAGATTTACGAGGATGTTACCAGGACTGGACAATTTTAGCTATGAGGAAAGATTGGATAGGCTGGACTTGTTTTCTTTGGAACAGAGGAGGCTGAGGGGGAGACCTTATTGAGGTGTATAAAATTATGAGGGGCCTGGATAGAGTGGATAGGAAGGACCTGTTTCCGTTAGCAGAGGGGTCAACAACCAGGGGGCATAGATTTAAAGTAATTGGTAGGAGGTTTAAAGGAGAACTTTTTTCACCCAGAGGGTGGTGTGGGTCTGGAACTCATTGCCTGAAACCCTCACCACATTTATAAAGTACCTGGATGTGCACTTGAAGTGTCGTAACCTACAGGGCTACGGACCGAGGGCTGGAAAGCGGGATTAGGCTGGGTAGCTCTTTGTTGGCTGGTGCAGACACGATGGGTCAAAATGGACTCCTTCCGTGCTGTAAATTTCTACGATTCTATGGACGTTCCATTCATTACGTGGTGTGCTGAGCTCAGGAAACACCTTGTGGGGAAAGTCAGGAGTTTTAACAGAATAAGCAGCTAAATCCCAAACTCCTTTACTGCCGATACTGCCCTCTGCTGGAGAATTGGCAGATGTGCAAACTACGCCCAGGTCCGCCAGCACATCAGTTTTAGTTAAGGATTCCTTTCCGTCAAACCTTCTATTCTATGCTGAACTTTGCAGAGCGAAAAACAGCCGGACAAACAGTGGTTTGTGCTGAGCCCAGGAAGGTCGGGGGTTAATCAATCTGGGAAGGGCAGGAGTTAGAGGGGTACAAC